>NC_143026.1:20877500-20957500 GCF_057628025.1 Oncorhynchus mykiss
ATTCATCTCATATGTATATGTATATACTGTAGTCTATATCATCTACTGCATCTTTATGTAATACATGTATCACTAGCCACTTTAACTATGCCACTTTGTTTACATACTCATCTCATGTATATACTGCACTCAATACCATCTACTGTATCTTGCCTATGCCGCTCTGTACCATCACTCATTCATATATCTTTATGTACATATTCTTTATCCCCTTACACTTGTGTCTATAAGGTAGTAGTTTTGGAATTGTTAGCTAGATTACTTGTTGGTTATTACTGCATTGTCGGAACTAGAAGCACAAGCATTTCGCTACACTCGCATTAACATCTGCTAACCATGTGTATGTGACAAATTAAATTTGATTTGATTTTTAAACGGTAGATATGACCCGAGAGTGGACACCCCTGCCGAATCCCTCTCCTAACTGAGACTGGCCGGCTCAGCCTACCCCCCACTTTTACCATATCAGAAGCCCCCAGAGTACAGTAGCTTGACCCATGATTTTAAACCCGCTACCCAGGCCAAACAATTCCATGGTTTTAAACAGATAGATACGAGTCACATGACACACTCTATCAAAAGCTTTTTCTTGATTGATGGAAAAGAGTCCCAGATCCTGATCATACATTGAATTGATGTCTATCACATCTCTCAAAATAAACAAGTTTTCCATGATTTTCTGCCCAGGCACATAGTATGCCTGGTCCCTGTGAACTATGGTGTCCAAACAACCTTTCAGCCGATTTGCATGAACAATATTTTCTAATCCAAGAAGAGCAACGACATCCGCCTGCAGTTCTTTAATGGAGTTAAGTCCCCCTTTCTCAGCAGTAGAGACAGTACTTCCCGCTAGCAGCTGATTGGTAGTACAGAGTTCTCAAAGGACTCCCGAAAGATCTCCAAGAGGTCCCTCCCAGTACACCACAGGAACGTTTATAAAACTCAGCTGTTAGTCCATCGACCCCCAGCGCACGGGGGTCGATTTCTGCTGCTGTTAGTTCCTGAAATGAAAGCTCACTATCCAGCCCAGCACTCTGGCTCAAGCAAAGGCAACGTCTGCAGAGTCTCCTGAGCACACTGAGGATGATTGTTGCAGTCTCCGTAGAGGTCTGACTTCTAGTCAATAGTCACCCTCGTCATCTCCGCTGGATTCGAGATCAGACAACTCCAGTGACGCCGTAGATGGAACATCTGCTTCTGCTGCGCCGACTTCCTCTCCAGGTTGAAGAAAAACGCACTCGAAGCATCCATGTCTGTCAGGGTGGCAATCCATGCTCTAATAAGTGCCCCCTTCACCTGATCCTGTAAAAAAGAACCCATCTGCGTCTGCTTAGCCCTAACTCCCTCTCTGACACTGAGTTCTGCTGCCCAGTAAGGCAGAAATGCCTCTAATATCCTTCTCCAACCTCTGCATAGTAGACCTTATCCTAGCTGTCCCATGGGCAGAGTACTGCTGGCAAAACACCCTTATTTGTTTTCACCACATTTCACCATTGTCTCAAACTCAGCTTTCCTCCCTTTCCAAGTCTCAACCAATAATCTCAAATCAAATCAACGTTTATTTGTCATGTGCGCCGAATACAACAGGTGTCAACCTTACTGTGAAATGCTTACTTACAGGCTCTAACCAATGGTGCGAGAAAAAAAAGGTGTGTGTGTGTGAGTAAATAAATAAAACAACAGTAAAAATACATTTGAAAAAAGAGTAGCAAGGCTATATACAGACACCTGTTAGTCAGGCTTATTGAGGTAGTATGTACATGTAGGTATCTCAACCTCTGTTTTGTTGTATGTGTCAAACTGCTTTGCTTAATCTTGGCCAGGTCACAGTTGCAAATGAGAACTTGTTCTCAACTAGCCTACCTGGTTAAATAGAGGTGAAATAAAAAAAATAAATGGGTGGTGGGAGGAGCTATAGAAGGACAGGCTCATTGTAATGGCTGGAATGGAATCAATGGAATCAAACCAAATGTATTTATAAAACCCTTTTTACGGATGTCACAAAGTGCATATACAGAAACACAGCCTAAAACCGCAAACAGCAAGCAATGCAGATGTAGAAGAACAATGTGTTTAATGTTTGATGTGTTTGGTACCACTCCATTGATTCCATTCCAGCCATTACAATGAGCACGTCCTCCTATAGCTCCTCCAACCAGCCTGCTCTGTAATCAACTGTGTGTGATGGTCTGAGATGCCACAAAGGGCAAATCTGGGAGTCCATAACCCTGTTACAGCTTCTCATACTGCCATAGATCCTATCCAGCATTGCTGCACAAATCCTCCCTTCCACTACTTTCACCCTGGTATAGATCCTCCCTCCCTCTACACATCTATTAGTCCATGCTATTGCAACATATTGTTTAAGACCACCCCCGACTGTAGATCTATCCTATCTAGTGTGTAATATGTTGTACAGTTCTAGTCGTTCATTCCCCCCAGTAGGTCCTGTCTAAGCTTCTTAAATAGCTGCACCCGGTCAGCTCCCCTATTAGGAGCATAGACATTAAAAAACAGAAAAGTAAACCCCCTATGACCAACAACCGCCCCTTATCGACCTCTGAGGTAGATATTAATTTAAGGTCCAATGAGAACAGAACGGCTAATCCTGCACTTACATTTGATCCATGAATAATTAAACACTGCCCCTCCCTCTCCATGCCCCACACTGCCTTATTACCACTATCACTGTGGGTTCCCTGTAAGAACACCACAATTAAAAGTTTATGCTCACTAAACTCATCCACTACAGAACCTACTATTCCTGTCTCTTCCCCAGAGAGAAAGAGAGATTATTTTAAACTCTTTAACATCATCCTCAGCTCTGGCATCTTCCCCAATATTTGGAACCAAGGACTGATCACCCCAATCCACAAAAGTGGAGACAAATTTGACCTCAATAACTACTGTGGAATATGTGTCAACTGCAACCTTGGGAAAACCCTCTGCATTATCATTAACAGCAGAATTGTACCTTTCCTCAGTGAAAACAATGTACTGCGGAAATGTCAAAGTGGCTTTTTACCAAATTACTGTACGACAGACCACGTATTCACCCTGCACACCCTAATTGACAAACAAATAAACCAAAACCAAGGCAAAGTCTTCTCATGCTTTGTTGATTTCAAAAATGCTTTTGACTCAATTTGGCATGAGGGACTTCTATACAAATTGATGGAAAGTGGTGTTGGGAGAAAACATACAACATTATAAAATCCATGTACACAAACAACAAGTGTGCAGTTAAAATTGGCAAAAAATACACACATTTCTTTCCACAGGACCGTGTGGTGAGACAGGGATGCAGCTTGAACCTCACCCTCTTCAATATGTATATCAATAAATTGTCAAGGGCACTGGAAAAGTCTGCAGCACCCGGCTTCACTCTATGAGAATTTGAAGTTAAAATGCCTACTGTTTGCTGATGATCTGGCACTTCTGTCCCCAACCAAGGAGGGCCTATAGCAGCACCTAGATCTTCTGCACAGATTCTGTCAGACCTGGGCCATGACAATAAATCTCGGTAAGACAAAAATACACCATAATTTACTGTCAGGGCCCAGGTCTGACAGAATCTGTGCAGAAGATCTAGGTGCTGCTGTAGGCCCAAAAAAGGTCCAGTTGCTAGGACCACAAATACAAATTCCATCGAGACACCGTTTACCTAGAGCACACAAAACACGATACCTACCTCGGCCTAAACATCAGCGCTCCACCTGACTTCCACAAAGCTGTGAACGATTTGAGAGAGAAGGCAAGAAGGGCCATCTACATCATCAAAAATAACACACAATTTGACATCCCAATTAGGATCTGGTTAAAAATACTTGAATTGGCCTTTATGGTTGTGAGGTCTGGGGTCCACTCACCAACCAAGAATTCACAAAATGGGAAAAACACAAAATTGAGACTATGCACGCAGAATCCTGCAAAGATATCCTCTGTGCACAATGTAAAACACCAAATAATACATGCAGAGCAGAATTAGGTCAATAACGACTAATAACAAAATCCAGAAAATATATGTTCAATTCTACAAAAACCTCAAATTCTCATTCCCAAATATTCCATAACAAAGCCATCACCTACAGAGAGATGAACCTTGAGAAGAGTCCCCTAAGGAAGCTGGCACTGGGGCTATTTTCACAAACACAAACAGACCCCACAGGGCCCCAGGACAGCATCACAATTAGACCCAACCAAATCATGAGAAGACAAAAAGATAATAACTTGACACACTAGAAATAATTTAACAAAAAACGGAGCAAACTAGAATGCTATTTGGCCCTAAACAGAGAGTACAGTGGCAGAATACCTGACCACTGTGACTGAACCAAAATTAAAGAAAGCTTTGACTAGGTACAGACTCAGCGAGCATTGCCTTGCTATTGAGAGAGACAGTAGTGGAGAGGGTAGTAAGTTTTAAGTTCCTCGGCGTACACATCACAAACAAACTGAATTGGTCCACCCACACAGACAGCATCGTGAAGAAGGCGCAGCAGCGCCTCTTCAACCTCTTGAGGCTGAAGAAATTTGGCTTGTCACCAACATCACTCACAAACTTCTACAGATGCACAATCGAGAGCATCCTGTCGGGCTGTATCACCGCCTGGTACGGCAACTGCTCCGCCCACAAACATAAGGCTCTCCAGAGGGTAGTGAGGTCTGCACAACGCATCACCGGGGGCAAACTACCTGCCCGCCAGGACACCTACACCACCCGATGTTACAGGAAGGCCATAAAGATCATCAAGGACAACAACCACCCGAGCCACTGCCTGTTCACCCCGCTATCATCCAGAAGGCGAGGTCAGTACAGGTGCATCAAAGCAGGGACCGAGAGACTGAAAAACAGCTTCTATCTCAAGGCCATCAGACTGTTAAACAGCCTCCACTAAAATTGAGTGCATTTTGTTTACATACCCTACATTACTCATCTCATATGTATATACTGTACTCGATACCATCTACTGCATCTTGCCTATGCCGTTCTGTACCATCACTCATTCATATATCTTTAAGTACATATTCTTTATCCCTTTACACTTCTTTATCCCTTTGTGTATAAGGTAGTAGTTTTGGAATTGTTAGGTTAGATTACTCGTTGGTTATTACTGCATTGTCGGAACTAGAAGCACAAACATTTCGCTACACTCGCATTAACATCTGCTAACCATGTGTAGGTGACAAATAAATTTGATTTGATTTGATTTGGCTGCTGTAGGCAGACCTGGCTCTGAAGAGAAGACAGGCTATGTGCACACTGCCCACAAAATGAGGTGGAAACTGAGCTGCACTTCCTAACTAACGTCCTGCCAAATGTAGGACCATATTAGACACATATTTCCCTCAGATTACACAGATCCACAAAGAATTTGAAAACAAATCCAATTTTGATAAACTCCCATATGTATTCGGTGAAATACCACAGTGTGCTGTCAAAGCAGCAAGATTTGTGACCTGTTGCCACAAGAAAAGGGCAATCAGTGAAGAACAAACACCATTGTAAATACAACCCATATTTAAGTTGATTTATTTTCCCTTTTGTACCTTAACTATTTGCACGTCGTTACAACACTGTATATCGACATAATATGACATTTGAATAGTCTCTATTCTTTTGGAACCTCTGTGAATATAGTGTTTACTGTTCATATTTATTGTTTATTTCACTTTTGTATATTATCTATTCCACTTGCTTTGGCAATTTGAACATCTTTGAATTGAAATTGAATTGAGAGAGGTTGAAAGGAAATGGGAGAGTGAAAAAAGACAATCTGTTGTCTTCCTTCATTGACATGTAAATAGGTCTCAGTGTTTTGGTCCTAGTTGAGGAGAGCTGAATTCCTCCACTGGAGGAGGGGGCACAAGGAGGGGTGTAGAGCGAGGGCCAGGGGAACAGTCACACCCCTGAGGGGGGAAAACTTTGGAAGAAAGAAGGACTGCACCATACTACCGCTACTTCTCACTTATTAGTAAGAGAAATACTGGGAAAAACAATCTCCATATCTCTCTCTCCCTCTCTCTCCCTCCATATTGTCCTTACTTTTAATATTTTTTTCTCCTTTTTCTCTCTTTTAACTTCCTCAATATCTCTCTCTCGCTCTCCCTCACTCTCTCCCTCCATCTTCCCATCTTTCTTTAAACTTAACTGAATTACTGGATGTTGTCCAGCTACAAGCTAGTTTTTACTCCAGTTTGAAATTGTCAAAGCAGCCATTTGCAAGTGGGACACACTACAGTCTTGAGGGTTGACTAGATGGAGGGAGGGCATTGAGTTGTCTCGGTTGTTTCTCTCTTTTAAAAGAGATGTTTATATTTCTGGCTTTTATTTCATCTTGTTTGCTGCAGTGTGCTAGTTATTTTCCCGATTTTGTGTATCTGGTCTGAGACACACAAACACACACACACACAATGCTTTGTCGCAGTGAAGGCTTATATAAAGTGGCCGTGTGGTAGTTGGTCATGTGCTATAAGGGGGTTTTATGATATGGAACTGGGTCTAGAGGGGGATGCTCTCACTTAAACCCTGTCCGCTCTTATATATGGACAGTACTCTTCTCCCTGGTCAGTCCTGTCCATCTTACAGACTCTACATTGACCAAGGTGTTACAGTGTGTGTTATGCTCAGTGCTTCAATGGCATCCAAACACTGTTAACAGATTCTTTTCTGGTCTGTCCTCTATCCTGTCTCATGACTGTGTGTGTAATATTGTGTGCGTGTGTGTGTGTGTGTGTGTCCATTTATGCATGCTGTCGTGTTTGTGTGTGTTTGTGCGTGTGTACAACACATACATGTCTGTGTGTTTATGCAGCAGCTAATCAGCACTGACGCTAACGGCTAATTAGCATCCGCCAGTGGGCATCCATCCAACATCCACACCAGAGGCATCCTCTCCTTTTGTCTATCTCTGTGTGCTGTGAGGACGAGGAGGAAGCAGCCTGCTGTCTTTGTCTCAGTCAGTCCTATAGATATCACACCTGCCTAAAATACACATGCGTTGGATGCGTCCCAAATGGCACTCTATTCCCTATATAGTGCACTACTTGTGCCTGTAGTCATGGTCAAAAGTAGTGCACTATATACAGAATAGGGTGCCATTTGCGATGCATAAAACATCTCACTATTGTAATCTCTATCTGGGCACAACTCCATTTCTGCAGATCTGATGGTGGCCCAGGGGAGTGATATGGGAATGTAAGTATATTAGCTCCACACAGCAGCACAGCACAGATAGATCTTATTTCTGGAAGTATAGAAGTACTAAGAGGTAAACAGCCAACAGTCTGAAGTCAGTTCAGCCAATGAGATCTCAATACTCAGAGTGGTGCTGGTTTTGCGTTTAGATATTGAGGATGGGATTTCAATTTTGATTGGTGAGTGGATATTGAGGTTATTGGAGAGACTGCAGAGGGAGAAGGAAGGGAAGAGAGAGAGAGAGAGAGAGAGAGAGAGAGAGAGGCGGGGCAGAAAGAGGTAGAGGGAGAAGAGATAAATGAGAAAGTCTCTTTCTCCTACTCTCGTTTTCATCCATGGCCATCAGAATCTACTACATTATGGAAACAGCCTGGTCTGTTGAAAGGAGGAAATTGAGCAAATCAGTGGTTATGTAGCCAACCAGCAGTTGAGAAAATAACAAACTGTTCTTTCCGCCACTGTTTCAGTAAAAAACTGAGGGATGGGGCTGGAAAAATGTAATCACGCTCAAATTCATAGACAGAGCTGTGGATGCCTGACGATCCATGATATAGTTTTAAGGCTTATCTTGGTTCAGTTCTGCAATGAAGGTCTCAGTCTGCTTCTGATGCATTGTCACATTAAGGCTGAACTAGGATCAGTTATTGAAGCTGTAATTAAGCCTAGCTGCTGGTGTGTATTGGTGCTTTGAGGCTGATTTAGGATCAGTTAATTAGTAAGTGTAAG
Organism: Oncorhynchus mykiss; assembly: GCF_057628025.1. Classification (NCBI taxonomy): domain Eukaryota; kingdom Metazoa; phylum Chordata; class Actinopteri; order Salmoniformes; family Salmonidae; genus Oncorhynchus; species Oncorhynchus mykiss. The sequence continues at coordinate 20,885,425 of NC_143026.1, forward strand.
TAAGCCTGGCTGCTGGTGCTGTGAGTATTGTTAGCACCTGAGTCTGATCTGTGTTAGTACGCAGCACAACTCCATTTGGCCCCATCTGTTAGTCAGGATCCCTGCTGAGAGAGACGCGTCCTTATCCTACCAGGGAGGGAGGGAAGAGGAGGGAGGGAGGGAAGTGGAGGGAGGGAGGGAAGCGGAGAGAGGGAGGGAAGAGGAGGGAGGAGGAGGGAGGGAGGGAGGGAAGGAAGAGGAGGGAGGGAGGGAGGGAGGAAGGAGGGGGGCAGACTGGGAGAGAGGAAGGAACAGATAAAACAACAGATATCAAATCAAATGTATTTATAAAGCCCTTCTTAGATCAGCTGATATCTCAAAATGATGGACAGAAACCCAGCCTAAAACCCCAAACAGCAAGAAATGCAGGTGCAGAAGCACGGTGGCTAGGAAATACTCCCTAGAAAGGCCGAAACCTAGGAACAAACCTAGAGAGGAACCAGGCTATGAGGGGTGGCCAGTCCTCTTCTGGCTGTGCCGGGTGGAGATTATAACAGAACATGGCCAAGATGTTCAAATGTTCATAAATGACCAGCATGGCCAAATAATAATAATCACAGTAGTAGTTGAGGGTGCAACAGGTCAGCACCTCAGTAGTAAATGTGAGTTGGCTTTTCATAGCCGATCATTGAGAGTGCTCCTGCTGTCTCTAGAGAGTTGAAAACAGCAGGTCTGGGACAGGTAGCACATCTGGTGAACAGGTCAAGGTTCCATAGCCAGAACAGTTGAAACTGGAGCAGCTGCACGGCCAGGTGGACTGGGGACAGCAAGGAGTCATCATGCCAGGTAGTCCTGAGGCATGGTCCTAGGGCTCAGGTCCTCTGAGAGAGAGAAAGAGAGAATTCGAGAGAGCATACTTAAATTCACACAGGACACCGGATAAGACAGGAGAAATACTCCAGATATAACAAACTGACCCTAGCCCCCCGACACATAAACTACTGCAGCATAAATACTGGAGGCTGAGACAGGAGGGGTCAGGAGACACTGTGGCCCCATCCGATGATACCCCCGGACAGGGCCAAACAGGCAGGATATAACCCCACCCACTTGTAAGGGTTGCAAATATTGTTGTTTTAGGAAATGTGCTCCTTCTGTCTAGTTTACATATGTTTAAATATATTGTGTGTGTGTCCACAGTGTGTCGTGTGTGTGTGTTTCGTGTTAGTTGCCATGTGTAACATGGTGTGACTGCAGGGTATGAGATAGCGCCAAGCACAGCCTTGAGCCCGTTACATGGTTAGAACCAATGGATGGAGAGAATGTGCTTTTCACAGGACAGTGTGTAAATCTCATGCAAATGGTTCAACACCACTCTGTCTGCCAGAGAGAGGGAGACACAGAAAAAGAAAGGGATAGAGAGATAGAGGAAGAGAGACCATTGAATTTAATTGAGAGAGAGGTTGAGAATGGTTGCCCTCTAGGTTACAGAGAGCTGGTAGTCCCATCCACCAAACCAGGTGTGAAACAGGGAAGGGACTCAGGGGGTATGCTAATTTGGTATAGAGCAGACCTAACTCACTCCATTAAATTAATCAAAACAGGAACATTCTACATTTGGCTAGAAATTCAAAAGGAAATTATCCTAACAGAGAAAAATGTCCTCCTGTGTGCTACCTATATCCCCCCACTAGAATCCCCATATTTTAATGAAGACAGCTTCTCCATCCTGGAGAGGGAAATCAATAATTTCCAGGCCCAGGGACATGTACTAGTCTGTGGCGACCTAAATGCCAGAACCGGACAAGAACCTGACACCCTCAGCACACATGGGGACAAACACCTGCCTGGAGGTGACAGCATTCCCTCCCACATATGCCCCCCTAGGCACAACTATGACAACATAACCAACAAAAACGGGTCACAACTCCTGCAGCTCTGTCGCACGCTGGGTATGTACATAGTCAACGGTAGGCTTCGAGGGGACTCCTATGGTAGGTACACCTATAGCTCATCTCTTGGCAGTAGTACTGTATACTACTTTATCACTGACCTCAACCCAGAGTCTCTCAGAGCGTTCACAGTCAGCCCACTGACACCCCTATCAGACCACAGCAAAATCACAGTCTACTTAAACAGAGCAATACTCAATCATGAGGCATCAAAGCCAAAGGAACTGAGTAACATTAAGAAATGCTATAGATGGAAGGAATGCAGTTTGGAAACCTACCAAAAAACAATTAGGCAACAACAAATTCAATCCCTTTTAGACAATTTCCTGTGTAAAACGTTCCGCTGTAATAGTGAAGGTGTAAACTTGGCAGTAGAAAATCTTAACAGTATATTTGACCTCTCAGCTTCCCTATCAAATCTAAAAATCTCAAATAGAAAACCCAAGAAAATTAACAATAATGACAAATGGTTTGATGAAGAATGCAAAAATCTAAGAAAGAAATTGAGAAACCTGTCCAACCAAAAACATAGAGACCCGGAAAACCTGAGTCTACTATGGTGAATCACTAAAACAATACAGAAATACACTACGGAAAAAGAAGGAACAGCATGTCAGAAATCAGCTCAATGCAATTGAAGAATCCATAGACTCTAACCACTTCTGGGAAAATACTAAACAAACAACAACACGAAGAATTATCTATCCAAAATGGAGATGTATGGGTAAACCACTTCTCCAATCTTTTTGGCTCTATAACAAAGAATAAAGAGCAAAAACATATACATGATCAAATACAGATCTTAGAATCAACTATTAAAGACTACCAGAACCCACTGGATTCTCCAATTACATTGAATGAGTTACAGGACAAAATAAAAACCCTCCAACCCAAAAAGGCCTGTGGTGTTGATGGTATCCTCAATGAAATGATCAAATATACAGACAACAAATTCCAATTGGCTATACTAAAACTCTTTAACATCATACTTAGCTCTGGCATCTTCCCCAATATTTGGAACCAAGGACTGATCACCCCAATCCACAAAAGTGGAGACAAATTTGACCCCAATATCTACCGTGGAATACGTGTCAACAGTAACCTTGGGAAAATCCTCTGCATTATTATTAACAGCAGACTCGTACATTTCCTCAATGAAAACAATGTACTGAGCAAATGTCAAATTGGCTTTTTACCAAATTACCGTACAACAGACCATGTATTCACCCTGCACACCCTAATTGACAACCAAACAAACCAAAACAAAGGCAAAGTCTTCTCATGCTTTGTTGATTTCAAAAAAGCCTTCGACTCAATCTGGCATGAGGGTCTGCTATACAAACTGATGGAAAGTGGTGTTGGGGGTAAAACATACGACATTATAAAATCCATGTACACAAACAACAAGTGTGCGGTTAAAATTGGCAAAAAACACACACATTTCTTCACACAGGGTCATGGGGTTAGACAGGGATGCAGCTTAAGCCCCACCCTCTTCAACATATATATCAACGAATTGGCGCGGGCACTAGAAAAGTCTGCAGCACCCGGCCTCCCCCTGCTAGAATCCGAAGTCAAATGTCTGCTGTTTGCCAATGATCTGGTGCTTCTGTCACCAACCAAGGAGGGTAGATCAGCAGCACCTAGATCTTATGCACAGATTCTGTCAGACCTGGGCCCTGACAGTAAATCTCAGTAAGACCAAAATAATGGTGTTCCAAAAAAGGTCCAGTCACCAGGACCACAAATACAAATTCCATCTAGACACTGTTGCCCTAGAGCACACAAAAAACTATACATACCTTGGCCTAAACATCAGCGCCACAGGTAACTTCCACAAAGCTGTGAACGATCTGAGAGACAAGGCAAGAAGGGCATTCTATGCCATCAAAAGAAACATACATTTCAACATACCAATTAGGATTTGTCTAAAAATACTTGAATCAGTCATAGAGCCCATTGCCCTTTATGGTTGTGAGGTCTGGGGTCCGCTCACCAACCAAGACTTCACAAAATGTGACAAACACCAAATTGAGACTCTGCACGCAGAATTCTGTAAAAATATCCTCCGTGTACAATGTAGAACACCAAATAATGCATGCAGAGCAGAATTAGGCCGATACCCACTAATTATCAAAATCCAGAAAAGACCCGTTAAATTCTACAATCACCTAAAAGGAAGCGATTCACAAACCTTCCATAACAAAGTCATCACCTACAGAGAGATGAACCTGGAGAAGAGCAAGCTGGTCCTGGGGCTCTGTTCACAAACACACCCTACAGAGCCCCAGGACAACAGCACAATTAGAACCAACCAAATCTTTGAGAAAACAAAAAGATAATTACTTAACACATTGGAAAGAATTAACAAAAAAACAGAGCAAACTAGAATGCTATTTGGCCCTACACAGAGAGTACACAGCGGCAGAATACCTGACCACTGTGACTGACCCAAAATTAAGGAAAGCTTTGACTATGTACAGACTCAGTGAGCATAGCCTTGCTATTGAGAAAGGCCGCCGTAGGCAGACATGGCTCTCAAGAGAAGACAGGCTATGTGCTCACTGCCCACAAAATGAGGTGGAAACTGAGCTGCACTTCCTAACCTCCTGCCCAATGTATGACCATATTAGAGAGACGTATTTCCCTCAAATTACACAGATCCACAAAGAATTTGAAAACAAATCCAATTTTGAAAAACTCCCATATCTACTGGGTGAAATTCCACAGTGTGCCATCACAGCAGCAAGATTTGTGACCTGTTGCCACGAGAAAAGGGCAACCAGTGAAGAACACACACCATTGTAAATACAATCCATATTTATGCTTATTTATTTTATCTTGTGTCCTTTAACCATTTGCACATTGTTAAAACACTGTATATATATATAATATGACATTTGTAATGTCTTTACTGTTTTGAAACCTCTGTATGTGTAATGTTTACTGTTAATATTTGTTGTTTTTCACTTTATATATTCACTTTGTATGTTGTCTACCTCACTTGCTTTGGCAATGTTAACACGTTTCCCATACCAATAAAGCCCTTGAATTGAATTGAATTGAGAGAGAGAGATTCAAACAAGAAACACGGTATAGAGGAGACAGACCCACTGGTTACCCTCTAGGTTACAGAGAGCTGGTAGTCCTTTCCACCAAACTACCAGGTGTGAAACAGGGAAGAGACTCAGGGGTTGTGCTAATTTGATATAGAACAGACCTAACCCACTCTATTAAATTAGTCAAAACAGGAACATTTTACATCTGGCTAGAAATTAATAAGGAAATTATCTCAACAGAGAAGAATGTCCTCATGTGTGCTACCTATATTTTATTTATTTAACTAGGCAAGGCAGTTAAGAACAAATTATTATTTACAATGACTGCCTACGCCGGCAAAACCCGGACAACGCTGGGCCAATTGTGTGCTGCCCTGTGGAACTCCCAATCACAGCCTGGTGTAATACAGCTCGGAATCAAACCAGAGTCTGTAGTGAAGCTTCAGACCACTGTGCTTTAGACCACTGCACCACTCGGGAGCCCTATAGAACCCCCAATAGAATCCCCATACTTTAACGATGACAAGTTCTCCATCCTAGAGGGGGAGATAAACCATTTCCAGGCGCAGGTACAAATGCCAGAACTAGACAATAACCTGACTTTCTCAGCACACATGGGTAAAAACACCTACCTGGAGGTGTCAGTATTTGCTCCAAAATATGCCCCCCTAGACACAACTATGACAAAACAACCAACAAAGGTGGGTCACAACTCCTGCAGCTGTGTCGTACGCTGGGTCTGTACATAGTCCATCGTAGGCTTTGAGGAGACTCCTAGGGTAGTTACACCTACAGCACATCCCTTGGCAGTAGAACTGTAGATTGCTTTATTACTGACTTCAACCCAGAGTCTCTCAGAGAGTTCATAGTCAAATCAAATCAAAATATTGGTCACATACATGTGATTAGCAGATGTCATTGTGGGTGTAGCGAAAGGCTTGTGCTTCAAGCTCCAACAGTGCAGTAATATCTAACAAGTAATATCTAACAAATTACACAACATACAGTTGAAGTTGAAGTTTACATACACATTGGTTGGAGTCATTAAAACTCATTTTTCCGGACGCGACCGGGAGGTCCATGGGGCGACGCACAATTGGCATAGCGTTGTCCGGGTTAGGGAGGGTTTGGCCGGTAGGGATGTCCTTGTCTCATCGCACACCAGCGACTCCTGTGGCGGGCCGGGCGCAGTGCACGCTAACCAAGGTTGCCAGGTGCACGGTGTTTCCTCCGACACATTGGTGCGGCTGGCTTCCGGGTTGGATGCGCGCGCTGTGTTAAGAAGCAGTGCGGCTTGGTTGGGTTGTGTATCGGAGGACGCATGACTTTCAACCTTCGTCTCTCCCGAGCCCGTACGGGAGTTGTAGCGATGAGACAAGATAGTAGCAACTAAACAATTGGATACCACGAAATTGGGGAGAAAAAGGGGTAAAAAAAGAGTTTAAAATTTCTAATAAAATACAAATTTTTCAACCACTCCACAAATTTATTGTTAACAAACTATAGTTTTGGCAAGTCGGTTAGGACATCTACTTTGTGAATGACACAAGTAATTTTTCCAACAATTGTTTACAAACAGATTATTTCACTTATAATTCACTGTATCACAATTCCAGTGGGTCAGAAGTTTACATACACTAAATTAACTGTGCCTTTAAAGAGCTTGGAAAATGCATGAACATTATGTCATGGCTTTAGAAGCTTCTGACATTGTTTGAGTCAATTGGAGGTGTACCTGTGGATGTATTTCAAGGCCAAGGATGTATTTCAAGGCCTACTTTCAAACTCAGTGCCTCTTTGCTTGACATCATGGGAAAATCAAAAGAAATCAGCCAAGTCCTCGGAAAAAAATTGTAGATCTCCACAAGTCTGGTTCATCCTTGGGAGAAATTTCCAAACGAAAGAAGGTACCACATTCATCTGTACAAACAATAGTTCGCAGGTATTAACACACTGGGACCACGCAGCCGTCATATGGCTCAGGAAGGAGACGCATTCTGTCTCCTAGAGATGAATGTATTTTGGCACGAAAAGTGCAAATCAATCCCAGAACAAAATTTAATGATCTTGTGAAGATGCTGGAGGAAACCGTTACAAAAGTATCTATATCCACAGTAAAACAATGTCCTATGTCAACATAACCTGGAAGGCAGCTCAGCAAGGAAGAAGCCACTGCTCCAAAACCACATAAAAAAGCCAGACTATGGTTTGCAACTGCACATGGGGACAAAGATTATACTTTTTGTCCTCTGGTCTGATTTAACAGAAATTGAACTGTTTGGCCATATTGACAATCGTTATGTTTGTAGGGAAAAGGGGGAGGCTTGCAAGCTGAAGAATATCATCCCAACCATGAAGCACAGGGGGTGGCAGCATCATGTTGTGGGGGTGCTTTGCTGCAGTAGGAACTAGTGCACTTCACAAAATAGATGGTTCATGAGGATGGAAAATTATGTGGCTATATTGAAGCAACATCTCAAGACATCAGTCAGGAAGTTAAAGCTTGGTTGCAAATGGGTCTTCAAAATGGACAACTGCCCCAAGTATACTTGCAAGTAAAGTTGTGGCAAACTGGCTTAAGGACAACAAAGTCAAGATATTGGAGTGGCCATCACAAAGCCCTGACCTCAATCCTATAGAAAATGTGTGGGCAGAACTGTAAAAGCATGTGCGAGCAAGGAGGCCTATAAACCTGACTCAGTTACACCAGCTCTGTCTGGAGGAATGGGCCAAAACTCACCCAACTTATTTTGGGAAGCTTGTGGAAGGCTACCCAAAATGATGACCCAAGTTAACTTCTTGGCGCACCCATCCCTTTAGCGGGATCATTTCCGTCAAAATCCGCTGAATTGCAGAGCGCCAAAAATATTTAATTTTCATGAAATCACAAGTGCAATATAGCAAAACACTGCATAGCTTGTTGTTAATCCACCTGGCGTGTCAGATTTCAAAAAAACTTTTTGGTGAAAGCTATCCAAGTGTTTATGTAAGGAAAAAACATTACAAACAGCTAGCAGCAAAGTAGATTTGTCACGAAAGTCAGAACAGCAATAAAATGAATCGCTTACCTTTGATGATCTTCAGATGTTTGCACTCACGAGACTCCCAGTTACACAATAAATGTTCCTTTTGTTCCATAAAGATTATTTTTATATCCAAAATACCGCTCCTCCATACAGACCTTCTCCAGATCCTTCAGGTTTCTGGGCTGTCGCTGGGCAATACGGACTTTCAGCTCCCTCCAAAGATTTTCTATTGGTTTCAGGTCTGGAGACTGGCTAGGCCACTCCAGGACCTTGAGATGCTTCTTGCGGAGCCAATCCTTAGTTGCCCTGGCTGTGTGTTTCGGGTCATGGTCATGCTGGAAGACCCAGCCACGAACCATCTTCAATGGGGGAAGGAGGTTGTTGGCCAAGATCTCGTGATACATGGCCCCATCCCTCCTCCCCTCAATACGGTGAGTCGTCCTGTCCCCTTTGCAGAAAAGCATCCCCAAAGAATGATGTTTCCATCTCCATGCTTCACAGTTGGGATGGTGATCTTGGGGTTGTACTCATCTTTCTACTTCCTCCAAACACGGCGAATGGAGTTTAGACCAAAAAGCTCTATTTTTGTCTCATCAGACCACATGACCTTCTCCCATTCCTCCTCTGGATCATCCAGATGGTCATTGGCAAACTCTTCCATTTTCTAATAATTGTGCCAACAGTTGTTGCCTTCTCACCAAGCTGCTTGCCTATTGTCCTGTAGCCCATCCCAGCCTTGTGCAGGTCTACAATTATATCTCTGATGTCCTTACACAGCTCTTTGGTCTTGGCCATTGTGGAGAGGTTGGAGTCTGTTTGATTAAGTGTGTGGACAGGTGTCTTTTATACAGGTAACGAGTTCAAACAGGTGCAGTTAATACAGGTAATGAGTGGAGAACTGGAGGGCTTCTTAAAGAAAAACGAACAGGTCTGTGAGAGCCGGAATTCTTACTGGTTGGTAGGTGATCAAATACTTATGTTGTGCAATAAAATGCAAATGAATTACTTAAAAATCATACAATGTGATTTTCTGAATTTTTGTTTTAGATTCCGTCTCTCACAGTTGAAGTGTACCTATGATAAAAAATGACAGCCCTCTACATGCTTTGTAAGTAGGAAAACCTGCAAAATCGGCAGTGTATCAAATACTTCTCCCCACTGCATATCAATGAATTGGCGAGGGCACTAGAACAGTCTGCAGCACCCGGCCTCACCCTACTAGAATCTGAAGTTTAACGTCTACTGTTTGCTGATTATCTAGTGCTTCTGTCCCAAACCAAGGAAGGCCTACATCAGCACCGAAAACTGCTGCACAGATTCTGTCAGACCTGGGCCCTGACAGTAAATCTCAGTAAGACCAAAATAATGGTGTTCCAAAAAATGTCCAGTTTCAAGGACCACAAATACAAATTCCATCTAGACACCATTGCCCTAGAGCACACAAAAAATGATATATACCTCTGCCTAGACATCAGCGTCACAGGTAACTGCCACAAAGCTGTGAACAATCTGAGAGACAAGGCAAGAAGGGCCATCAAAAGGAACATAGAATTCTACATACCAATGAGGATCTGGCTAAAAATTATTGAATAATTTATAGAGCCAATTACCCGTTATGGTTGTGAGGTCTGGGGTCCACTCACCAACCAAGAATTCACAACATGGGAAAAACAACTAATTGAGACTCTAGATGCAGAAGTCTGTGAAAATATCCTGTGTTCAACGTAAAACACCAACTAATGCATGCAGAGCAAAATTAGGCCGATGCCCGCCAATTATCAAAATCCAGAAAAGAGATGTTAAATTCTACAACTCTCTAAAATGAAGCGATTCCCAAACCTTCCATAAAAGCCATCACCTACAGAGAGATGAACCTGGAGAAGAGTCACCTAAGCAAGCTGGTCCTGGGGCTCTGTTCACAAACACAAACACACCCCACAGAGCCCCAGGACAGTAACACAATTAGACCCAACCAAATTATGAAAAAACAACAAGATAATTACTTGACACATTGGAAAGAATTAACAAAAATAAACTGAGCAAACTTTCCTGCTATTTGGCTCTAAACAGCGAGTACACAGTGGCAGAATATCTGATGCAGACACAGGAGGCAGATGGTTGGAGTCTTACAATATTTATTAAGCAAGAATGGTCGTGGACAGGCAAAAAGGTCAAAACCAGATCAGAGTCCAGGAGGTACAGAGTGGCAGACAGGCTCGTGGTCAAGACAGGCAGAATGGTCAGGCAGGCGGGTACCAAGTCCAGAAACAGGCAAGGGTCAAAACCAGATCAGAGTCCAGGAGGTACAGAGTGGCAGACAGGCTCGTGGTAAAGGCAGAACGGTCAAGCAGGCAGGTACCAAGTCCAGAAAGAGGCAAGGGTCAAAACCTGGAGGACTAGAAAAAGGAGAATGCAAAAAGCAGGAGAACGGGAAAACCGCTGGTTGACTTGGAAACATACAAGAGAGACTGGAAACACAGGGATAAGTACATAGGGGAAAATCGGTGACACCTGGAGGGGGTGGAGACAATCACAAGGACAGGTGAAACAGATCAGGGCGTGACGCATAGACTGCTAAGCCATTTCCTGGGGGAATCAAATCAAAGTTGGAAAGGCAAGACAAGCTGATTTGAATCTCTGTTTTGTTTATCCTGCTTTTAATGTTTCTGGGATTTCACCATGGGGCTGAACTAACTACACTGTGATTTAGGTGTGTCATCATCGCTACCAACAATGATATCAGCTGGACCAAATATAGACACTTAAAAAATATATGTAACTTTTTTGTTGATGTTTGCTTCCGAGAGAAAATTGTTAAATTTGTTTATCATATCTTAAACTTAATTTCTATGTGGCATTCGTCTTCAAATATGAACAGTATAAATATTCTTATTTTTATAAGTATGGGTAGCTTATAATCACTCTATATCCTGTACTGTACCTCCCTGTTACCATATTTGATTCAACTGAAAATATATATCCCATCGTAAACACTCCGGAAAAGTGCTGATTTACTGAGACCAACAGATCAACTTTTAGCCAAGAAAAATCATCTGTGACAGTAAGCGGATGTGTGTGTGTGTGTGTGTGTGTGTCTGTGTGTGTGTGTGTGTGTGTGTGTGTGTGTGTGTGTCTGTGTGTGTTAGGGATCAGGCTAACATTAGTGGAACAGACATGGGGTTCTGGAATGGCAGGTTGGTTCAGGGCCCTCTAAGTCGGAATGCGGTTGGAATTCTTCCAGAAAAAGCACTTGTCCCAGAGGGAGGGAGAGAGTGAGGGAGGGATAGAGGAAGGCAGGTCAGCTGACCCCACGTGCCTCACACAAGTGCTTTTGTCTCCAAGATGGCAGCTGTTCACATTTCCTCACTTCCACAAGTTAGCTCCTGCTCTCTTAAACTAGGATTCCTGTTCTCTTGAGATATAATCGTTCACATTCTGATGCGAAAAGTTATCAATCTCTTTGTCTCTTAAACTTTAAGTTCAGTATGTGTGTTTGTTTGTTGAGTGTATTTGTTATCACTGCCATACCTCTTGCCACAGTTTTGTCCATCTCAGCTTCCATCCATTCTCATTCTCATTCTAAAAGCCATAGCCATCATCTCGCGTGGCCAAACGGAAGACATTTGTTTACTGGATCTGCCATACAAATACAACTGAGCATGAAAATGGGTGAGGGAACAGCAAGGCAAAACAGATAGACACCAGATAGACACCAATGTGGCTAATTCATTCACTTATTCAGTCAATAACTTCATTGGGATAGGGGGCAGCATTTTCACTTTTGGATGAAAAGCGTGCCCAGAGTAAACCGCCTCCTACTCAGTCCCAGATGCTAATATATGCATATTATTAGTAGTATTGGATAGAAAACACTCTGAAGTTTCTAAAACTGTTTGAATGATGCCTGTGAGTATAACAGAACTGATATGGCAGGCAAAAACCTGAGAAACAATCCAAACAGGAAGTGGGAAATCTGAGGCTTGTAGGTTTTCAACTCAGCCCCTATTGAAGATACAGTGGGACATTGGTTATGTTGCACTTCCTAAGGCTAGATGTCAAACATCTTTAGAAACTTGTTTGAGGCATCTACTACAAAGGAGGGGCTCATAAGGGCTGTTTGAGTCAGTGGTCTGGCAGAGTGCCTTGGTCTTGAGAAAGTTAGCTCTCGTTCCATGGCTTTTCTACAGACAATGGAATTCTCCGGTTTGGACTTTATTGAAGATTTATGATAAAAACATCCTAAAGATTGATTCTGTACTTAGTTGATATGTTTCTACAACCAGTAATATAACTTTTTGGAATTTTCGTCCGACCTTTCTGCTGGAAGTTGCACGCGCGTTTCGATTTGTTTACCAAACGCTTTAACAAAAGGAGGTATATGGACATAAATTATGAACTTTATCGAACAAATGAAACAATTACTGTGGAACTGGGATTCCTGGGAGTGCATTCGGATGAAGATCATCAAAGGTAAGTTAATATTTATAACGCTATTGCTGACTAATGTTGACTTCGCAACATGGCAGATATTTATTTTGGCTGGTTTGGGCTCTGAGCTCCATACTCAGATTATTGCATGGTATGCTTTTTCCGTCAAGTTTAAAAAAAAATCTGACACAGCGTTTTTTTACCTTTATTTTACTAGGCAAGTCAGTTTAAGAACAAATTCTTATTTACAATGGAACAGTGGGTTAACTGCCTGTTCTGTGGCAGAACGACAGATTTGTACCTTATCAGCTCTGGCATTTGAACTTGCAACCTTCCGGTTACTAGCCCAACACTCTAACCACTAGGCTACCCTGCCGCCCCATTAAGGTTGCATTAGGGAGAAGTATGTCTCTAATTCCATTCATAACACTTGTATTTTCATCAACATTTATAATGAGTATTTCTGTAAATTGATGTGGCTCTCTGCAAAATCACTGCATGTTTTGTAACTACTGAACATAACACGCCAATGTAAAATGAGATTTTTTGATATAAATATGCACTTTATCGAACAAAACATACATGTATTGTGTAACAATAAGTCTTATGAGTGTCATCTGATGAAGATCATCAAAGGTTAGTGATTCATTTTGTGAGTCTTCTCTTTGGCTGGAAAAATGGCTGGGTATTTCTGTGACTTGGTGGTAACCTAACATAATCGTTTGTGGAGCTTTCGCTGTAAAGCATTTTTGAAATCAGACACTGTGGCTGGATTAACGAGAATTTTATCTTTAAAATTTTGCCTAATACGTGTATGTTTGAGAAATTTTATTCATGAGATTTCTGTTGATTTGTATTTGGCGCCCTGCAATTTCATTGGCTGTTGGAACACTTTTCCCAAACAGGTTAATTCATCCATTTATCATCATTCATTTATGTGAGAGTTGCATATGAGAGCTCCATCTGATCCACAGTTCCACACACAGATTCTCTCTCTCACACACACAGTCAAATTTGAAGTTGCCTGCTATTCAGTTCTGTCCTGTTCCATGTGGAGTGGAGCTGTTCCAATGTTTTGCCTGTTGTTGCATTTGGGTGGAAAGTTACCTGCCTCTTCTGTACTGTACATTTCCTATGGCCTGTGTGTGTGTGCGTGTATTTGTGTTGTTTGAGCTGCAGGGAAAAGTTCTGGAGCAGGGTGGGCGTCTCCGCCTCCATACTGTTGCTCTTCATCTCTCCCTCTATGCCTGCTGCACTCGTTTCAGTCCCTCTCTCTATCTAGACCTCTTTTTCTCTCTCCATTCCTCTCTCTGTTTCTCTCTCCTCATCTCTATATATTCTCATCTCCTCTCACTACCTCTGTTTATTTATTCCTTTCTGTTTCTCATACTCCCATTTCGCTCATCTCTTTCTCTCTCCCATCCTCTTTTCTCTCTTTCACTTCCTCCTTTCCTCTTGGGTTTCTGTCCGGTCTCAGTGGAGGGTGAGGACACATGTAGCAGCCTCAAGGACTTACAGGATACTGTTCACCTTTCAGTCTGCTGACAGACATGTTTGGTCACACACACATGCTTAGTAACACATGTACTCACACACACTAAGTTAGACAAATGCTTTGACACACACTTTGACATAAACACACACACACACGCTGGCACAGAAAAACAAACAAAGTGATAGAGATGGTGGGAGGGAGGGAGGGGTTAGTGACAGAGGAGAAGGCTAAATAGAGGGACAGATAAAGAGAAAGGTGTGTCAGAGAGAGTTACCTATATGAGGCAAGGATTCACGACCTCTCTCTCTTTGTGTCCTGTGTAACTCTATAGCCCACATACCAATGTCCTCTCCTCAGTCTCTTTCACTGTCTTTCAGGTTCTCTCTCTCTCTTTCTCTCTGTCTGTTTGTCCAACCTTCCCCTCTCCCTCAGTACATCACAGAAGAGCTTAGGGGGAGAGGTTGTAGTCATGTTAGAAGGGTTGTATTCCTGTTTGAAGGGTTTAGGGAAGCGGATTTACAGGTATGTCTGCTGAATGGGTAGGACTTAGTCCTGCGGTTAAATTATAGTGGGTAATGGTGAAGGGATGATCTGGTATAGGCTTTGTGGTGGGGTCAGAGTGAGGAGTTGTGAGATGTTGAGAGAGGGATGAGGTGGTAGCCCTGTTGGTAGACCTTGTGAAGGGGTGTTGTGGATGAGTTGGGTGGGGGAGGCATTCTGTGTACAAATGCCTCAATTCCTCCTGGGCTAGAACAGGAGCAGAAACCTGAGAGGATTGATCAGGGAAGGAGGGAGGGATGGGAAGGGAGGGTCATGGGGAGAGACAGCTAGATAGCGAAACTCTCACAGTTCTGGTGACAACCCCCTGCCTCCTAGTTCAAAGGCATAGCTAAGTATTTTTGTCACAGATTTGGTAGATTTGTTCGTTTGTGTGCAGGAGCTTATTTTCGTGCATGCATGAGGTTGGATTTCAAAGTACCTTTCAAACTGATCTTGTGGTTGTTTTCCTTTAGCCTTCCAGTTATACAGATTTAAGTTCTCATCATCTCCATGTATGGAACAGCCAACGCAATTACAGTGTTGGCTCTTTATAATAGACTTATATGGAATATTGTAGCATTGTGGCTTACAGTATTATCATTGGAAAACCCAGTATATGTGAGACTGAAAGTAGCACAACTCTTGTAGCTGTAGTTTGGTGGAGAGAGAGTCCTGGCCTCAGCCCTGCAGTTCTGTTCTGGTCTACCACAACTCTTACTCTGATTGGAACATTCTCAGGAAGGAATTTTGCTCTCTGAGGTCTAGGTCCCGCCCCCTTTGAGCCCAGGGCGCTGGAGCACAACTGCATTCCCTCTATACACACTCACGCACGCAGGGGGAAAGTGAGGGTGACAGTGTGTATGAGAAAGAAGGAGAGAAAGAGAGTGACAAAAGCAGTTAGTTCCATGGACTGAAAATGGAAAACAAGCAAGAGGGAAGGAGGGAGGGAAACAAAAGTGTTTGAGAGAAAGAGATCTTCTCCCCTCTGTTCTGGTGGCTGTTTTCTTTGCTGTGAGCCTGAGAAGGGGGAGGACCTAAACTCAGCGCTCAGAGTCAATACTGGACCCCTACTGGACTCCAATGCCCTTACTGGAGTCCACTGCGCAACCCACAAACACGCTCTCACACACACACACACGCATACTCTCTCACACGGTGACACACACACACGCTCCCTCAGACCCCTGCAGCTACTGCAGAACGGAGCAGAGGGAGAAACAGAGAACGAGAGGGAGAAAGGAGGGGAAGTTGTTCGTTGTTACTACTTGTTGCTGATTGCTTTCCGTGCGGAGCGTTGAGGATGATATTCCCTGTCTTTTCCTAGCGGGAGCTTGTCTGAGGTAAGAACCTCTGTGCTTGTCCCCTTTCTTTACTGCTTATGTTTCTCTGTGAGAGAGGGAAGGAGCGAGGGAGGAAAGGATGGTAAAACGGGTAGTTTTTCACTCCAGAATTTGAGGGGGTTTCTGTGGGAATGCTGGCTTTGTTGAGTGGGGGGTAGGAGGGAGGGAAGGAGAGAGAGAGGGAGGTGTGGAGGGAAGTGTTTCACGTGCCAGAGAGAACAGAGCTACCCTCGTCTGTCAGAGTAGAGAGGGAGAGAGAGACCCCTCACTACAGACCGGCCCCTCTGTAAGAAAAGAAAGAATGATAAAAGAGAGGGAGGAAAAGACTATCAGACAAATGGTGGTCTGTTACGTGTGTTTCTCAACTCTCAGTTCTCGTAGTGGGACAAAACAGGAGCAGTGAAACACCTAACTGCTAGCCCAGCTTTCTTTCTCTCTCTCTCTGGTCTACTTTGTGTTTCTACATTCTGTCTCGAGTCTGCAGTTCTCTGATTAATGTTGCTCTTTCTCTCTGGTGTGTGGTTCTGGGGAGCTCTGTGTGGTTCAAGACTGTTCTCTACTTGCAGGGCCAGCTGTATAAATGTTACATTTATTTATAATCTGGAGTGTGGAGTCACAACACAGTGCAGTGAGGACTGAGAAGAGGAGAGGGCAGTAGTTAACTATTTTAGCAGTCTTGTCCCCACATTTTATCAAGCCTGCATGATTACAGCGTCTTCTGCCTAGCGCCTACAACTAGAGACTGTTTACAGTGCATTCAAAAAGTAGTCAGACACCTTAAATTTTCCACATTTTGTTATGTTACAGCCTTATTCTAAAATGTATTAAATATTTTGTTTTATCAATCTACACACAATACCCCATAATGACAAAGCAAAAACAGCTTATTTTTTATTTTTGCTAATATATGTAAAAAAAAAAAAACGTAAATGTCATATTTACATAGTAATTAAGACCCTTTACTCAGTACTTTGTTGAAGCACCTTTTCCACCAATTACAGCCTCAAAACTTTGTTGGTATGACGCTACAAACTTGGCACACCTGTATTTGGGGAGTTTCTCCCATTCTTCTCTGCAGATTCTCTCAAGCTCTGTCAGGTTGGATGGAGAGTGTCGCTGCTCAGCTATTTTCAGGATCTTCCAGAGGTGTTGGATTCGGTTCAAGTCCAGGCTCTGGCTGGGCCACTCAAGGACATTCAGAAACTTGTACCGAAGCCACTCCGGCGTTGTCTTGGCTGTGTGCTTAGGGTCGTTGTACTGTTGGAAGGTGAACCTTCACCCCAGTCTGAGGTCCTGAGCGCCCTGGAGCAGGTTTTCATCAAGGATCTCTCTCTGCACTTTTCTCCGTTCATCTTTCCCTCGATCCTGATTAATCTCCCAGTACCTGCCGCTGAAAAACATCCCGACAACATGATGCTGCAACCACCATGCTTCACCGTAGGGATGATGCCAGGTTTCCTCCAGATGTGACGAGTGACTTCCGTCCAATCAATTGAATTTACCACAGATGGACTCCAATCAAGTTGTAGAAACATCTCAAGGGTGATCAATGGAAACAGGATGCACCTGAGATCAATTTCGAGTCTCAAAGCAAAGGGTCTGAATACTTTTTAAATAAGGTATTTCTGTTTTATATTTTTTTATACATTTGCAAAAAATTCAAAAACTTGTTTTCACTTTGCCATTATGGGGTATTGTGTGTAGATTGAGGAGGAACATTATACATGTTATCCATTTTAGAAAAAGGCTGTAACGTAACAAAATGTGGATAAAGTCAGGGGGTCTGAATACTTTCTGAATGCACTGTATACCATGTGAGGCCTTTTCAAGCATTTATACCGTATCATGTGGCATGGATTTTAGCGGCCCTAGTCTAGTTGTTGTGGTGATATGTTCTGTCCATTTTGGTAGGTGTTGTTGTGATACTGTATGTTCTCAGACTCTGTCTCTCGGCTGGCGCTGGCCAGGGCCGGGTCGTTGGTCGGTCATTGTTGTTCTATTAATAGTTTGGGCTGGGCCAGCGAAGGAAGTCGCCTTGGAGCGGCTGGCCAGCTGGAGGAGAGGGATTTACCGGACTACCAAGCGGGAAATATGGAATAACAGAACGGCCTTCCCGAGCTGACAGGAATCAGTGGAGGGAATGGGACTGTAGAGTAACACCTGCTATAGATCTGGTGTTACTCCTAGTGAGGTGGAACACCAGAACACAGAACCTGGGGAGATATGGTCTGATACATTATATCCTCCGGAGAAACGCTCAGCCTGCTGCAGCCTGTAAGCAGGACCAACAGAGAATTACACTAGAGTCATCTTGGTTTATTAACTACATTTTTGCAGTTTGACCAAAAATATATAAAAACTGCTAACTGCAGTCACAGATGGCTTACTAGACTCAACAACCTGTCTGTCCTTGCTACGGTGCCATAGCTGATTTAGAGAGAAGCGTCAAGCTGCAGATTATGTGGGCTGATGCGGCGTGGTCTGCAAACCTCAAAGCACATGTGAGTGAGTCTGTGAGTGAGGTATTTTGGCATCTCAAATTGTATGTGCGTGTGCAACCTATAGATGTTTTTGGGCCTGTGTATCGTGTGAGTCCGTAGCTTTGTTCCAGGGCATCATGTGTGCTACATGTATACCATTCGGCGCACTAGCTTTAGTCCATGGCGTTATGTTAACCACTGTTGCCTGTGCAGCTGGCTAGAACACACTAGCTAGGCTAGCTAGCTATTACACACTAGCTAGCTAGTACACACACACACACACACACACACACACACACACACACACACACACACACTAGCTAGTACACGCTAGCTAGCTAGCGAGTACACACTAGCTAGAACACGCTAGCTAGCTAGTACACACCAGCTAGTACCTAGCTTCTACTTCTAAATGTATTTTCACTACCCCTGCGGTTGGTGGCGGTAACACACCATCTTCTCTGGCACAATTCGACATCCTGTCTCATCTCATGTGTCTCACAGTGTCTGTGGCATGAGAAGGTATCTGCTGGACCCAGACCCTATTGGATTTTGAGGCACCTGTAAGGGCGTTCGTCTGTAGGAGGAAGAGAAGCGGACCAAAGCGCAGCGTGGTGGTTATTCATGTTTTAATAAATCGCTACACATGAACAAACTAACAAAAACAAGAAATGTGAAAACGCAAAACAGTCCTATCCTGTGACACCAAACACAGTGACAGGAACAATCACCCACAAACACACAGTGAAACCCAGGCTACCTAAGTATGATTCTCAATCAGAGACAACTAATGACACCTGCCTCTGATTGAGAACCATACTAGGCCGAAAACATAGAAATACCCCAAAACATAGAAAAACAAACATAGACTGCCCACCCAACTCACGCCCTGACCATACTAAATAAATACAAAACAACAGAAATAGAGGTCAGAACGTGACAGTACCCCCCCCCAAAGGTGCGGACTCCGGCCGCAAAACCTTGACCTATAGGGGAGGGTCTGGGTGGGCGTCTGTCCGCGGTGGCAGCTCTGGCGCGGGACGCGGACCCCACTTCACCATCGTCTTAGTCCGCCTTATTGTCCGCCTCCCTGGCTTACTCACCATGGCCACCCCTCTCAATGACCCCACTGGACAGAGGGGCTGCTTGGGACAGAGGGGCAGCTCGGGACAGAGGTGAAGCAGCTGCTCGGAACAGAGGGACAACTGCTCGGGACAGAGGGGCAGCTGCTCGGGACAGAGGGGCGATAGCAGCTCGGGACAGAGGGGCGATAGCAGCTCGGGACAGAGGGGCGGCAGCTGCTCGGGACAGAGGGGCAGCTGCTCGGGACAGTGGGACAGCTGCTCGGGACAGAGGGACAGCTGCTCGGGACAGAGGGACAGCTGCTCGGGACAGAGGGGCGGCAGCAGCTTGGGACAGAGGGGCGACAGCTGCTCTGGACAGAGGGGCAGCTGCTCGGGCGGCCCCTGGCTGACTGACGGCACTGGCGGCCCCTGGCTGACTGGCGGCACTGGCGGCCCCTGGCTGACTGGCGGCACTGGCGGCCCCTGGCTGACTGGCGGCACTGGCGGCCCCTGGCTGACTGGCGGCACTGGCGGCCCCTGGCTGACTGGCGGCACCTGGCTGACGGGCGGCACTGGCGGCCCCTGGCTGATGGGCGGCACTGGCGGCCCCTGGCTGACGGGCGGCACTGGCGGCCCCTGGCTGACGGGCGGCACTGGCGGCCCCTAGCAGACGGGCGGCACTGGCGGCCCCTGGCAGACGGGCGGCACTGGCAGCTCCTGGCAGACGGGCGGCGTTGGCGGCTCCTGGCAGACGGGCGGCGTTGGCGGCTCCTGGCAGACGGGCGGCGTTGGCGGCTCCTGGCAGACGGGCGGCGTTGGCGGCGCTGGGCAGACGGACGGCGCTGGGCAGACGGGAAGCTCAGCTGGCGCTGGGCAGACGGGAAGCTCAGCTGGCGCTGGGCAGACGGGAAGCTCCGGCAACGCTGGAGAAGAGGAAGGCCCTGGTAGCGCCGGAGAGGCGGGAGACTCCGGCAGCGGCGCCGGACAGGCGGGAGGCTCCGGCAGCGGCGCCGGACAGGCGGGAGGCTCCGGCGCCGGACAGGCGGGAGGCTCCGGCAGCGGTGCCGGACAGGCGGGAGGCTCCGGCAGCGGCGCCGGACAGGCGGGAGGCTCCGGCAGAGGCGCCGGACAGGCGGGAGGCTCCGGCAGAGGCGCCGGACAGGCGGGAGGCTCCGGCAGAGGCGCCGGACAGGCGGGAGGCTCCGGCAGAGGCGCCGGACAGGCGGGAGGCTCCGGCAGAGGCGCCGGACAGGCGGGAGGCTCCGGCAGAGGCGCCGGACAGGCGGGAGGCTCCGGCAGAGGCGCCGGACAGGCGGGAGGCTCCGGCAGAGGCGCCGGACAGGCGGGAGACTCCGGCAGCGCTGGAGAGGAGGAAGGCTCTGGTAGCGCCGGAGAGGCGGGAGACTCCGGCAGCGCTAGAAGGAGAGAGCCCCTGCAAGGATGGGCCGGAGAGACAGCCTGGTACGGGGAGCTGCCACCGGAGGGCTGGTGCGTGGAGGTGGTGATGGATAGACCGGGCCGTGCAGGCGCACTGGAGCTCTTGAGCACCGAGCCTGCCCAACCTTACCCGGTTGAATGGTCCCGGTCGCCCTGCCAGTGCGGCGAGGTGGAATAGCCCGCACTGGGCTATGCAGGCGAACCGGGGACACCGTGCGCAAGGCTGGTGCCATGTAAGCCGGCCCAAGGAGACGCACTGGAGACCAGATGCGTAGAGCCGGCTTCATGGCACTTGGCTCGATGCCCACTCTAGCCCGGCCGATACGCGGAGCTGGAATGTACCGCACCGGGCTGTGCACCCGCACTGGGGACACCGTGCGCTCCACAGCATAACACGGTGCCTGCCCGGTCTCTCTAGCCCCCCGGTAACCACAGGAAGTTGGCTCAGGTCTCCTACCTGGCGTAGCCATACTCCCTGTTAGCCCCCCCCCAAGAAATTTTTGGGGCTGACTCCCGGGCTTCCTTGCCAACCGTGTTCCCTCATATCGCCGGCTCCTCTCTCCGGCTGCCTCTGCTCTCCTCGCTGCCTCCACCTGTTCCCATGGAAGGCGATCCTTTCCCGCCAGGATCTCCTCCCATGTGTAGCAACCCTTGCCGTCCAACACATCATCCCAAGTCCATTCCTCCTTGTGCCGCTGTTGCCCGTTACCACGCCGCTTGGTCCTGTTGCGGTGGGTGATTCTGTAAGGGCGTTCGTCTGTAGGAGGAAGAGAAGCGGACCAAAGCGCAGCGTGGTGGTTATTCATGTTTTAATAAATCGCTACACATGAACAAACTAACAAAAACAAGAAATGTGAAAACGCAAAACAGTCCTATCCTGTGACACCAAACACAGTGACAGGAACAATCACCCACAAACACACAGTGAAACCCAGGCTACCTAAGTATGATTCTCAATCAGAGACAACTAATGACACCTGCCTCTGATTGAGAACCATACTAGGCCGAAAACATAGAAATACCCCAAAACATAGAAAAACAAACATAGACTGCCCACCCAACTCACGCCCTGACCATACTAAATAAATACAAAACAACAGAAATAGAGGTCAGAACGTGACAGCACCAAGGGGTGCTTAACCAGGGGATGCTTAACAAAAATGTTGCTAAACCACAAGCATTTCGCTACACCTGCAATAACATCTGCTAAACATGTTTATGCGGCCAACAAAGTTTGATTTGAACTCTTAAGTGGTCTGACAGCACCACGATTGACTTGTTTGATACCCTGCTTCAGTGTTTGTCCAAGGAGAGGAGTGATAGCCACATAGCGCTCCTATCTTTTCCTTCTTTCATTCCACTTTCCCTTTATCCCCCTCTTCTCTCCCTCCCTCTGATTAATTTCAATGTGTTCATAAGCAATCTGGGGCTTGAACTTGTCTGCCAACCCACGTTTTATGGTCTGTCTTACCTCCATATCATGGCCATTTACCATTACTGGCCAAGATTATCAACACCATGTAATGGATTACACATCAGATGTTTTACTGTACCGAAACATAGATCTTACTGTATTTAACGTAGTGAATAAAGTGGCCTTTTTAACTTCCTCCTTTACCCAGACTTCATTGCAGCGTCTGTGACTTGACGTGCATGTGTAGAGACATGTCAGGTGTACTGCAGCCAGCTGCACCATTGTGAAACAGTCTCTCTTGTAACAGACTCTTGCTCCACGCTTTACAATGCCTTGTCTTGAAAGTCCATGTTCAGGAGGACATTGTGTGATGAATGATAAATGATAGATTACATTTATATCTGAATATGGAGAGAGTTTGCTATCCACGAGTCAAACATGATGAGTTTTACCTAGAGCAGGGGTATTCCAATCTTACCCTACGAGGTCCAGAGTCCTTCTGGTTTTCTGTTCTACTTAATAATGAATTGATTTTTGTAGACAGGCTTCCATTGCCCCCCCGACCCCCTCAACAAAAGGTGTAATTACTGCTGGTCGTAAACCACCGTAGAACAGAGAGGAGAGTGATATATGTATGGTTTCTTCCTCTATAGAGAAGAATGTGTGTGTGCATGCATCTGCGTGTGTGTAAAAGGGTGCTTCGTGCAATGTTTGTGTGTGTCTGGTTCTGTGTGTGTACATGTGTGTGTGTCCATGTTTACACAAGGAGTTTGAGAGTCTGCGCTCTTCATTAAAAATAATCAATTAGCTATTTTCATACCCTTCTGCTTCATTAGGCAGCAGGGAGCTCTAATGAAGTCTGCGTATCAACAGATTCATTTTCTCTCTGTTTTACCTAACTGTTTTAAGGCTATGAACTCCTGAGCTGTGTGAAGGGGCATGTGTCATGGCTACTGTGTCTGGTCATGTGTGTATTGGCCTGTTTGTTATGGTCCAGTGTACTGGTCTAGTAGTGTTCCTCCAGGGTGAAAGTTAAGCTATTTATTGTGTTTAGGTGCTGTGGGGTGCAACCACAGACTGTCTAGCATTATCTTGGTGAGATAATGCAAATCTTCAGGTCTCAGGCACGGTTAGTCATCACACAAGCATGCTAAGTGTTGTAGTTGTGTGTGTCTGTGTGTGTGTGTGTGTGTGTGTGTCTGTGTGTGTGTGTCTGTGTGTGTCTGTGTGTGTGTGTCTGTGTGTGTGTGAAGACGGTAAGGAGTGCACCGGTGTTGTTGTGCCAGATGCATCAAGCTGTGTGTGACATTTGTTCGGCTCTTTGACCTTGCCTCACTGTGGACCCCCCCCCCCCCCCCCCCCACACACACACACACACACACACACACACACACACACACACACCCTTAAAACTCTTCTCCTGTGCCAGGGCCGGTCTGGGATTGTTCTACTCTCCTAGGTGGAAAAACAGGAAAAGGCACATGGAGACACACACACATACCTATAGATGAATACACGTCAAACAATGTCAGACACACACACACACACACACAATTTTAGACGTTCCAATTCACACAACCAGATTTAATAGGCACTCTCGGTCCTTGTTTCACCTTCGTAGGACTTGTGATAAACTGTAGTGGTGAATAGATTGAGCCAGGTCCTGTTCCTGTGTATAAGTCATAGGTCACTAGTCACAGGAAGAGAGGGCTGAAACTGAGTGTTAAACTAACTGGGTGGATTTTCCTTTCATAGCTTGGCAAGCATGGCATTGCCTGTTCTTTGTAATAGTCTGACACCTATTCTTGTTTTGTGTGTATTTACTATGTTTCTCTGAATGGTGTGATGGGAACTGTGCTGCGAAATCTTCATTTATATCCTACAGGAAAAGAGCTGTTGACAAGACTACCTGTCCTTGATGTCTAGTAGAACTAGTTGTGTTGACTGAGCTAACTGTCCCTGATGTCTAGCAGAACTAGTTGTGTTGACTGAGCTAACTGTCCCTGATGTCTAGTAGAACTAGTTGTGTTGACTGAGCTAACTGTCCCTGATGTCTAGCAGAACTAGTTGTGTTGACTGAGATAACTGTCCCTGATGTCTAGCAGAACTAATTGTGTTGACTGAGCTAACTGTCCCTGATGTCTAGCAGAACTAGTTGTGTTGACTGAGCTAACTGTCCTTGATGTCTAGCAGAACTAGTTGTGTTGACTGAGCTAACTGTCCTTGATGTCTAGCAGAACTAATTGTGTTGACTGAGCTAACTGTCCTTGATGTCTAGCAGAACTAATTGTGTTGACTGAGCTAACTGTCCCTGATGTCTAGCAGAACTAGTTGTGTTGACTGAGCTAACTGTCCTTGATGTCTAGCAGAACTAGTTGTGTTGACTGAACTAACTGTCTCTGATGTCTAGCAGAACTAGTTGTGTTGACAAGGCTGACTGTCCCTGATGTCTAGCAGAACTAATTGTGTTGACTGAGCTAACTGTCCTTGATGTCTAGCAGAACTAGTTGTGTTGACTGAGCTAACTGTCCCTGATGTCTAGCAGAACTAGTTGTGTTGACTGAGCTAACTGTCCTTGATGTCTAGCAGAACTAGTTGTGTTGAATGAGCTAACTGTCCCTGATGTCTAGCAGAACTAGTTGCGTTGACTGAGCTAACTGTCCTTGATGTCTAGCAGAACTAGTTGTGTTGACTGAGCTAACTGTCCTTGATGTGTAGCAGAACTAGTTGTGTTGACTGAGCTAACTGTCCTTGATGTCTAGCAGAACTAGTTGTGTTGACTGAACTAACTGTCTCTGATGTCTAGCAGAACGAGTTGTGTTGACTGAGATAACTGTCCTTGATGTCTAGCAGAACTAGTTGTGTTGACTGAACTAACTGTCTCTGATGTCTAGCAGAACTAGTTGTGTTGACAAGGCTGACTGTCCTTGATGTCTAGCAGAACTAGTTGTGTTGACTGAACTAACTGTCTCTGATGTCTAGCAGAACTAGTTGTGTTGACAAGGCTGACTGTCCCTGATGTCTAGCAGAACTAGTTGTGTTGACTGAGCTAACTGTCCTTGATGTCTAGCAGAACTAGTTGTGTTGACTGAACTAACTGTCTCTGATGTGTAGCAGAACTAATTGTGTTGACTGAGATAACTGTCCTTGATGTCTAGCAGAACTAGTTGTGTTGACTGAACTAACTATCTCTGATGTGTAGCAGAACTAATTGTGTTGACTGAACTAACTGTCTCTGATGTGTAGCAGAACTAGTTGTGTTGACAAGGCTGACTGTCCTTGATGTCTAGCAGAACTAGTTGTGTTGACAAGGCTGACTGTCCTTGATGTGTAGCAGAACTAGTTGTGTTGACTGAGCTAACTGTCCTTGATGTCTAGCAGAACTAGTTGTGTTGACTGAGCTAACTGTCCTTGATGTCTAGCAGAACTAGTTGTGTTGACAAGGCTGACTGTCCTTGATGTCTAGCAGAACTAGTTGTGTTGACTGAGCTAACTGTCCTTGATGTCTAGCAGAACTAGTTGTGTTGACAAGGCTGACTGTCCCTGATGTCTAGCAGAACTAGTTGTGTTGACTGAGCTAACTGTCCTTGATGTCTAGCAGAACTAGTTGTGTTGACTGAGCTAACTGTCCTTGATGTCTAGCAGAACTAGTTGTGTTGACTGAGCTAACTGTCCTTGATGTCTAGCAGAACTAGTTGTGTTGACTGAGCTAACTGTCCTTGATGTCTAGCAGAACTAGTTGTGTTGACAAGGCTGACTGTCCTTGATGTCTAGCAGAACTAGTTGTGTTGACAAGGCTGACTGTCCTTGATGTGTAGCAGAACTAGTTGTGTTGACTGAGCTAACTGTCCCTGATGTCTAGCAGAACTAATTGTGTTGACTGAGCTAACTGTCCTTGATGTCTAGCAGAACTAGTTGTGTTGACTGAACTAACTGTCTCTGATGTGTAGCAGAACTAATTGTATTGACTGAGATAACTGTCCTTGATGTCTAGCAGAACTAGTTGTGTTGACTGAACTAACTGTCTCTGATGTGTAGCAGAACTAGTTGTGTTGACAAGGCTGACTGTCCTTGATGTCTAGCAGAACTAGTTGTGTTGACTGAGCTAACTGTCCTTGATGTCTAGCAGAACTAGTTGTGTTGACTGAACTAACTGTCCTTGATGTCTAGCAGAACTAGTTGTGTTGACAAGGCTGACTGTCCTTGATGTCTAGCAGAACTAGTTGTGTTGACTGAGCTAACTGTCCTTGATGTCTAGCAGAACTAGTTGTGTTGACAAGGCTGACTGTCCCTGATGTCTAGCAGAACTAGTTGTGTTGACTGAGCTAACTGTCCTTGATGTCTAGCAGAACTAGTTGTGTTGACTGAGCTAACTGTCCTTGATGTCTAGCAGAACTAGTTGTGTTGACTGAGCTAACTGTCCTTGATGTCTAGCAGAACTAGTTGTGTTGACTGAGCTAACTGTCCTTGATGTCTAGCAGAACTAGTTGTGTTGACAAGGCTGACTGTCCTTGATGTCTAGCAGAACTAGTTGTGTTGACAAGGCTGACTGTCCTTGATGTGTAGCAGAACTAGTTGTCTCTATATGGCTGTAGACAGTCTGTGAGCTGTAGAGGGAGGTTAGGGGGCAGAGACCAGGAGCAGGAAATAGGGGTAGTGTTTTTTTTAGGACCCTGATTCTTACACAGGTCTCTGTTTGTGTGTGTGTGTGTGTGTGTGTGTGTGTGTGTGTGTGTGTGTGTGTGTGTGTGTGTGTGTGTGTGTGTGTGTGAGTGTGTGCGTGCGTGTGTGTGTGCTGGTGTGTGTTTGCTGGTGCGTGTGCATGTGTGTGTGCATGTCTGTACATGCGGCTATTCAGGGTAGGAGATTTAGAGCCGGACACAGAAGGATAGTTGCAATTTTGGACACACTGCAGTTGTGTGTGTATTCTTAGGTGTACACAGGAATACACACTCACACTACCAAGTATACTTAGTAATGGAACACACACACTGCCAAGTACACTCAGTAATGGAACACACACACTGCCAAGTACACTCAGTAATGGAACACACACTGCCTAGTACACTAAGTAATGGAATACACACTGACAAGTACACTCAGTAATGGAACACACACTGCCAAGTACAATCAGTAATGGAACACACACTGGCCAGTACACTCACTAATGGAATACACACACTGCCAAGTACACTCAGTAATGGAACACACACACTGCCAAGTAAACTTAGTAATGGAACACACTGCAAAGTACACTCAGTAATGGAACACACACACTGCCAAGTACACTCAGTAATGAAGTACACACACTGCCAAGTACACTCAGTAATGGAACACACACTGCCAAGTACACTCAGTAATGGAACACACACTGCCAAGTACACTCAGTAATGGAGTACACACACTGCCAAGTAAACTTAGTAATGGAACACACTGCAAAGTACACTCAGTAATGGAACACACACACTGCCAAGTACACTCAGTAATGGAGTACACACACTGCCAAGTACACTCAGTAATGGAACACACACTGCCAAGTACACTAAGTAATGGAGTACACACACTGCCAAGTACACTCAGTAATGGAGTACACACACTGCCAAGTACACTCAGTAATGAAACACACACTGGCCAGTACACTCACTAATGGAATACACACACTGCCAAGTACACTCAGTAATGGAACACACACTGGCCAATACACCTACTAATGGAATACACACACTGCCAAGTACACTCAGTAATGGAACACACACTGGCCAGTACACTCACTAACGGAACACACACTGCCAAGTACACTCAGTAATGGAACACACACTGCCAAGTACACTCAGTAATGGAACACACACTGCCAAGTACACTCAATAATGGAAAACACACTGGCCAGTACACTCACTAATGGAATACACACACTGCCAAGTACACTCAGTAATGGAACACACACTGCCAAGTACACTCAGCAATGGAACACACACTGACCAGTACACTCACTAATGGAATACACACTGTCAAGTACACTCACTAATGGAACACACACACTGGCCAGTACACTCACTAATTGAACCCACACACTGCCAAGTACTCTCAGTAATGGAACACACACTGCCAAGTACACTTAGTAATGGAACACACACTGGCCAGTACACTCACTAATGGAATAGACACTGTCAAGTACACTCACTAATGGAACACACACACTGGCCAGTACACTCACTAATTGAACCCACACACTGCCAAGTACTCTCAGTAATGGAACATACACTGCCAAGTACACTCAGTAATGGAACACACACTGACCAGTACACTCACTAATGGAATACACACTGTCCAGTACACTCACTAATGGAACACACACTGGCCAGTACACTCAGTAATGGAGTACACACACTGCCAAGTACACTCAGTAATGGAACACACACTGGCCAGTAAACTCACTAATGGAACACACACACTGCCAAGTTAACACAGTAATGGAACACACACTGGCCAGTACACTCACTAATGGAACACACACTGCCAAGTACACTTACTAATGGAACACACACTGGCCAGTACACTCACTAATGGAATACACACACTGCCAAGTACACTCAGTAATGGAACACACACTGGCCAGTACACTCACTAATGGAATACACACACTGCCAAGTACACTCAGTAATTTAACACACACTGCCAAGTACACTCAGTAATGGAACACACACTGCCAAGTACACTCAATAATGGAACACACACTGGCCAGTTCACTCACTAATGGAATACACACACTGCCAAGTATACTCACTAATGGAACACACACACTGGCCAGTACACTCACTAATGGAACACACACTGCCTAGTACACTAAGTAATGGAATACACACTGACAAGTACACTCAGTAATGGAACACACACTGCCAAGTACAATCAGTAATGGAACACACACTGGCCAGTACACTCACTAATGGAATACACACACTGCCAAGTACACTCAGTAATGGAACACACACACTGCCAAGTAAACTTAGTAATGGAACAAACTGCAAAGTACACTCAGTAATGGAACACACACACTGCCAAGTACACTCAGTAATGAAGTACACACACTGCCAAGTACACTCAGTAATGGAACACACACTGCCAAGTACACTCAGTAATGGAACACACACTGCCAAGTACACTCAGTAATGGAGTACACACACTGCCAAGTAAACTTAGTAATGGAACACACTGCAAAGTACACTCAGTAATGGAACACACACACTGCCAAGTAAACTTAGTAATGGAACACACTGCAAAGTACACTCAGTAATGGAACACACACACTGCCAAGTACACTCAGTAATGGAGTACACACACTGCCAAGTACACTCAGTAATGGAACACACACTGCCAAGTACACTAAGTAATGGAGTACACACACTGCCAAGTACACTCAGTAATGGAGTACACACACTGCCAAGTACACTCAGTAATGAAACACACACTGGCCAGTACACTCACTAATGGAATACACACACTGCCAAGTACACTCAGTAATGGAACACACACTGGCCAATACACTTACTAATGGAATACACACACTGCCAAGTACACTCAGTAATGGAACACACACTGGCCAGTACACTCACTAACGGAACACACACTGCCAAGTACACTCAGTAATGGAACACACACTGCCAAGTACACTCAGTAATGGAACACACACTGCCAAGTACACTCAATAATGGAAAACACACTGGCCAGTACACTCACTAATGGAATACACACACTGCCAAGTACACTCAGTAATGGAACACACATTGCCAAGTACACTCAGCAATGGAACACACACTGACCAGTACACTCACTAATGGAATACACACTGTCAAGTACACTCACTAATGGAACACACACACTGGCCAGTACACTCACTAATTGAACCCACACACTGCCAAGTACTCTCAGTAATGGAACACACACTGCCAAGTACACTTAGTAATGGAACACACACTGGCCAGTACACTCACTAATGGAATAGACACTGTCAAGTACACTCACTAATGGAACACACACACTGGCCAGTACACTCACTAATTGAACCCACACACTGCCAAGTACTCTCAGTAATGGAACACACACTGCCAAGTACACTCAGTAATGGAACACACACTGACCAGTACACTCACTAATGGAATACACACTGTCCAGTACACTCACTAATGGAACACACACTGGCCAGTACACTCAGTAATGGAGTACACACACTGCCAAGTACACTCAGTAATGGAACACACACTGGCCAGTAAACTCACTAATGGAACACACACACTGCCAAGTTAACACAGTAATGGAACACACACTGGCCAGTACACTCACTAATGGAACACACACTGCCAAGTACACTTACTAATGGAACACACACTGGCCAGTACACTCACTAATGGAATACACACACTGCCAAGTACACTCAGTAATGGAACACACACTGGCCAGTACACTCACTAATGGAATACACACACTGCCAAGTACACTCAGTAATTGAACACACACTGCCAAGTACACTCAGTAATGGAACACACACTGCCAAGTACACTCAATAATGGAACACACACTGGCCAGTTCACTCACTAATGGAATACACACACTGCCAAGTATACTCACTAATGGAACACACACACTGGCCAGTACACTCACTAATGGAACACACACTGGCCAGTACACTCACTAATGGAACACACACACTGCCAAGTTCACTCAGTAATGGAACACACACTGGCCAGTACACTCACTAATGGAACACACACTGGCCAGTACACTCACTAATAGAACACACACTGCCAGTACACTCACTAATGGAACACACACTGGCCAGTACACTCACTAATGGAACACACACTGGCCAGTACACTCACTAATGGAACACACACTGCCAAGTACACTCAGTAATGGAACACACACTGGCCAGTACACTCACTAATGGAATACACACACTGCCAAGTACACTCACTAATGGAACACACACTGGCCAGTACACTCACTAATGGAATACACACACTGCCAAGTACACTCAGTAATGGAACACACACTGCCAAGTACACTCAGTAATGGAACACACACTGGCCAGTACACTCACTAATGGAACACACACTGCCAAGTACACTCAGTAATTGAAAACACACTGCCAAGTACACTCAGTAATGGAACACACACTGCCAAGTACACTCAATAATGGAACACACACTGGCCAGTTCACTCACTAATGGAATACACACACTGGCCAGTACACTCACTATTGGAACACACACACTGCCAAGTACACTCAGTAATGGAGTACACACACTGCCAAGTACACTCAGTAATGAAACACACACTGGCCAGTACACTCACTAATGGAATACACACACTGCCAAGTACACTCAGTAATGGAACACACACTGGCCAATACACCTACTAATGGAATACACACACTGCCAAGTACACTCAGTAATGGAACACACACTGGCCAGTACACTCACTAACGGAACACACACTGGCAAGTACACTCAGTAATGGAACACACACTGCCAAGTACACTCAGTAATGGAACACACACTGCCAAGTACACTCAATAATGGAAAACACACTGGCCAGTAAACTCACTAATGGAATACACACACTGCCAAGTACTCTCAGTAATGGAACACACACTGCCAAGTACACTCAGTAATGGAACACACACTGGCCAGTAAACTCACTAATGAAATACACACTGTCAAGTACACTCACTAATGGAACACACACACTGGCCAGTACACTCACTAATTGAACCCACACACTGCCAAGTACTCTCAGTAATGGAACACACACTGCCAAGTACACTCAGTAATGGAACAAACACTGGCCAGTACACTCACTAATGGAATACACACTGTCCAGTACACTCACTAATGGAACACACACTGGCCAGTACACTCAGTAATGGAGTACACACACTGCCAAGTACACTCAGTAATGGAACACACACTGGCCAGTACACTCACTAATGGAACACACACACTGCCAAGTTAACTCAGTAATTGAACACACACTGGCCAGTACACTCACCAATGGAACACACACTGGCCAGTACACTCACTAATGGAACACACACTGCCAAGTACACTCACTAATGGAACACACACTGGCCAGTACACTCAGTAATGGAACACACACTGGCCAGTACACTCACTAATGGAATACACACACTGCCAAGTACACTCAGTAATGGAACACACACTGCCAAGTACACTCAGTAATGGAACACACACTGCCAAGTACACTCAATTATGGAACACACACTGGCCAGTTCACTCACTAATGGAATACACACACTGCCAAGTATACTCACTAATGGAACACACACACGGGCCAGTACACTTACTAATGGAACACACACTGGCCAGTACACTCACTAATGGAACACACACACTGCCAAGTTCACTCAGTAATGGAACACAAACTGGCCAGTACACTCACTAATGGAAAACACACTGGCCAGTACACTCACTAATGGAATACACACACTGCCAAGTACACTCAGTAATGGAACACACACTGCCAAGTACACTCAGTAATGGAACACACACTGGCCAGTACACTCACTAATGGTATACACACTGTCAAGTAAACTCAGTAATGGAACACACACTGGCCAGTACACTCACTAATGGAATACACACTGTCAAGTACACTCACTAATGGAACACACACACTGGCCAGTACACTCACTAATTGAACCCACACACTGCCAAGTACTCTCAGTAATGGAACACACACTGCCAAGTACACTCAGTAATGGAACACACACTGGCCAGTACAATCACTAATGGAACACACACACTGCCAAGTTCACTCAGTAATGGAACACACACTGGCCAGTACACTCACTAATGGAACACACACTGGCCAGTACACTCAGTAATAGAACACACACTGCCAGTACACTCACTAATGGAACACACACTGGCCAGTACACTCACTAATGGAACACACACTGGCCAGTACACTCACTAATGGAACACACACTGCCAAGTACACTCAGTAATGGAACACACACTGGCCAGTACACTCAGTAATGGAATACACACACTGCCAAGTACACTCACTAATGGAACACACACTGGCCAGTACACTCACTAATGGAATACACACACTGCCAAGTACACTCAGTAATGGAACACACACTGCCAAGTACACTCAGTAATGGAACACACACTGGCCAGTACACTCACTAATGGATCACACACTGCCAAGTACACTCAGTAATGGAAAACACACTGCCAAGTACACTCAGTAATGGAACACACACTGCCAAGTACACTCAATAATGGAACACACACTGGCCAGTTCACTCACTAATGTAATACACACACTGGCCAGTACACTCACTATTGGAACACACACACTGCCAAGTACACTCAGTAATGGAGTACACACACTGCCAAGTACACTCAGTAATGAAACACACACTGGCCAGTACACTCACTAATGGAATACACACACTGCCAAGTACACTCAGTAATGGAACACACACTGGCCAATACACCTACTAATGGAATACACACACTGCCAAGTACACTCAGTAATGGAGTACACACATTGCCAAGTACACTCAGTAATGGAACACACACTGGCCAGTACACTCACTAATGGAACACACACACTGCCAAGTTAACTCAGTAATGGAACACACACTGGCCAGTACACTCACTAATGGAACACACACTGGCCAGTACACTCACCAATGGAACACACACTGGCCAGTACACTCACTAATGGAACACACACTGCCAAGTACACTCACTAATGGAACACACACTGGCCAGTACACTCAGTAATGGAACACACACTGGCCAGTACACTCACTAATGGAATACACACACTGCCAAGTACACTCAGTAATGGAACACACACTGCCAAGTACACTCAGTAATGGAACACACACTGCCAAGTACACTCAATAATGGAACACACACTGGCCAGTTCACTCACTAATGGAATACACACACTGCCAAGTATACTCACTAATGGAACACACACACGGGCCAGTACACTCACTAATGGAACACACACTGGCCAGTACACTAACTAATGGAACACACACACTGCCAAGTTCACTCAGTAATGGAACACAAACTGGCCAGTACACTCACTAATGGAAAACACACTGGCCAGTACACTCACTAATGGAATACACACACTGCCAAGTACACTCAGTAATGTAACACACACTGCCAAGTACACTCAGTAATGGAACACACACTGGCCAGTACAATCACTAATGGTATACACACTGTCAAGTAAACTCAGTAATGGAACACACACTGGCCAGTACAATCACTAATGGTATACACACTGTCAAGTACACTCAGTAATGGTACACACACTGCCAAGTACACTCAGTAATGAAACACACACTGGCCAGTACACTCACTAATGGAATACACACACTGCCAAGTACACTCAGTAATGGAACACACACTGGCCAATACACCTACTAATGGAATACACACACTGCCAAGTACACTCAGTAATGGAACACACACTGGCCAGTACACTCACTAACGGAACACACACTGGCAAGTACACTCAGTAATGGAACACACACTGCCAAGTACACTCAGTAATGGAACACACACTGCCAAGTACACTCAATAATGGAAAACACACTGGCCAGTACACTCACTAATGGAATACACACACTGCCAAGTACTCTCAGTAATGGAACACACACTGCCAAGTACACTCAGTAATGGAACACACACTGGCCAGTAAACTCACTAATGAAATACACACTGTCAAGTACACTCACTAATGGAACACACACACTGGCCAGTACACTCACTAATTGAACCCACACACTGCCAAGTACTCTCAGTAATGGAACACACACTGCCAAGTACACTCAGTAATGGAACAAACACTGGCCAGTACACTCACTAATGGAATACACACTGTCAAGTACACTCACTAATGGAACACACACTGGCCAGTACACTCAGTAATGGAGTACACACACTGCCAAGTACACTCAGTAATGGAACACACACTGGCCAGTACATTCACTAATGGAACACACACACTGCCAAGTTAACTCAGTAATGGAACACACACTGGCCAGTACACTCACCAATGGAACACACACTGGCCAGTACACTCACTAATGGAACACACACTGCCAAGTACACTCACTAATGGAACACACACTGGCCAGTACACTCAGTAATGGAACACACACTGGCCAGTACACTCACTAATGGAATACACACACTGCCAAGTACACTCAGTAATGGAACACACACTGCCAAGTACACTCAGTAATGGAACACACACTGCCAAGTACACTCAATTATGGAACACACACTGGCCAGTTCACTCACTAATGGAATACACACACTGCCAAGTATACTCACTAATGGAACACACACACGGGCCAGTACACTTACTAATGGAACACACACTGGCCAGTACACTCACTAATGGAACACACACACTGCCAAGTTCACTCAGTAATGGAACACAAACTGGCCAGTACACTCACTAATGGAAAACACACTGGCCAGTACACTCACTAATGGAATACACACACTGCCAAGTACACTCAGTAATGGAACACACACTGCCAAGTACACTCAGTAATGGAACACACACTGGCCAGTACACTCACTAATGGTATACACACTGTCAAGTAAACTCAGTAATGGAACACACACTGGCCAGTACACTCACTAATGGAATACACACTGTCAAGTACACTCACTAATGGAACACATACACTGGCCAGTACACTCACTAATTGAACCCACACACTGCCAAGTACTCTCAGTAATGGAACACACACTGCCAAGTACACTCAGTAATGGAACACACACTGGCCAGTACAATCACTAATGGAACACACACACTGCCAAGTTCACTCAGTAATGGAACACACACTGGCCAGTACACTCACTAATGGAACACACACTGGCCAGTACACTCAGTAATAGAACACACACTGCCAGTACACTCACTAATGGAACACACACTGGCCAGTACACTCACTAATGGAACACACACTGGCCAGTGCACTCACTAATGGAACACACACTGCCAAGTACACTCAGTAATGGAACACACACTGGCCAGTACACTCAGTAATGGAATACACACACTGCCAAGTACACTCACTAATGGAACACACACTGGCCAGTACACTCACTAATGGAATACACACACTGCCAAGTACACTCAGTAATGGAACACACACTGCCAAGTACACTCAGTAATGGAACACACACTGGCCAGTACACTCACTAATGGAACACACACTGCCAAGTACACTCAGTAATGGAAAACACACTGCCAAGTACACTCAGTAATGGAACACACACTGCCAAGTACACTCAATAATGGAACACACACTGGCCAGTTCACTCACTAATGGAATACACACACTGGCCAGTACACTCACTATTGGAACACACACACTGCCAAGTACACTCAGTAATGGAGTACACACACTGCCAAGTACACTCAGTAATGAAACACACACTGGCCAGTACACTCACTAATGGAATACACACACTGCCAAGTACACTCAGTAATGGAACACACACTGGCCAATACACCTACTAATGGAATATACACACTGCCAAGTACACTCAGTAATGGAACACACACTGGCCAGTACACTCACTAACGGAACACACACTGCCAAGTACACTCAGTAATGGAACACACACTGCCAAGTACACTCAGTAATGGAACACACACTGCCAAGTACACTCAATAATGGAAAACACACTGGCCAGTACACTCACTAATGGAATACACACACTGCCAAGTACTCTCAGTAATGGAACACACACTGCCAAGTACACTCAGTAATGGAACACACACTGGCCAGTACACTCACTAATGGAATACACACTGTCCAGTACACTCACTAATGGAACACAAACTGGCCAGTACACTCAGTAATGGAGTACACACATTGCCAAGTACACTCAGTAATGGAACACACACTGGCCAGTACACTCACTAATGGAACACACACACTGCCAAGTTAACTCAGTAATGGAACACACACTGGCCAGTACACTCACTAATGGAACACACACTGGCCAGTACACTCACCAATGGAACACACACTTGCCAGTACACTCACTAATGGAACACACACTGCCAAGTACACTCACTAATGGAACACACACTGGCCAGTACACTCAGTAATGGAACACACACTGGCCAGTACACTCACTAATGGAATACACACACTGCCAAGTACACTCAGTAATGGAACACACACTGCCAAGTACACTCAGTAATGGAACACACACTGCCAAGTACACTCAATAATGGAACACACACCGGCCAGTTCACTCACTAATGGAATACACACACTGCCAAGTATACTCACTAATGGAACACACACACTGCCAAGTTCACTCAGTAATGGAACACAAACTGGCCAGTACACTCACTAATGGAAAACACACTGGCCAGTACACTCACTAATGGAATACACACACTGCCAAGTACACTCAGTAATGGAACACACACTGCCAAGTACACTCAGTAATGGAACACACACTGGCCAGTACACTCACTAATGGTATACACACTGTCAAGTAAACTCAGTAATGGAACACACACTGGCCAGTACACTCACTAATGGAATACACACTGTCAAGTACACTCACTAATGGAACACACACACTGGCCAGTACACTCACTAATTCAATCAAATGTATTTTATATAGCCCTTCGTACATCAGCTGATATCTCAAAGTGCTGTACAGAAACCCAGCCTAAAACCCCAAACAGCAAGCAATGCAGGTGAAGAAGCACGGTGGCTAGGAAAAACTCCCTAGAAAGGCCAAAACCTAGGAAGAAACCTAGAGAGGAACCAGGCTATGTGGGGTGGCCAGTCCTCTTCTTTCTGTGCCGGGTGGAGATTATAACAAAACATGGTCAAGATGTTCAAATGTTCATAAATGACCAGCATGGTCGAATAATAATAAGGCAGAATAGTTGAAACAATAATTGAACCCACACACTGCCAAGTACTCTCAGTAATGGAACACACACTGCCAAGTACACTCAGTAATGGAACACACACTGGCCAGTACACTCACTAATGGAATACACACACTGCCAAGTACTCTCAGTAATGGAACACACACTGCCAAGTACACTCAGTAATGGAACACACACTGGCCAGTACACTCACTAATGGAATACACACTGTCCAGTACACTCACTAATGGAACACACACTGGCCAGTACACTCAGTAATGGAGTACACACATTGCCAAGTACACTCAGTAATGGAACACACACTGGCCAGTACACTCACTAATGGAACACACACACTGCCAAGTTAACTCAGTAATGGAACACACACTGGCCAGTACACTCACTAATGGAACACACACTGGCCAGTACACTCACCAATGGAACACACACTGGCCAGTACACTCACTAATGGAACACACACTGCCAAGTACACTCACTAATGGAACACACACTGGCCAGTACACTCAGTAATGGAACACACACTGGCCAGTACACTCACTAATGGAATACACACACTGCCAAGTACACTCAGTAACGGAACACACACTGCCAAGTACACTCAGTAATGGAACACACACTGCCAAGTACACTCAATAATGGAACACACACTGGCCAGTTCACTCACTAATGGAATACACACACTGCCAAGTATACTCACTAATGGAACACACACACGGGCCAGTACACTCACTAATGGAACACACACTGGCCAGTACACTAACTAATGGAACACACACACTGCCAAGTTCACTCAGTAATGGAACACAAACTGGCCAGTACACTCACTAATGGAAAACACACTGGCCAGTACACTCACTAATGGAATACACACACTGCCAAGTACACTCAGTAATGGAACACACACTGCCAAGTACACTCAGTAATGGAACACACACTGGCCAGTACAATCACTAATGGTATACACACTGTCAAGTAAACTCAGTAATGGAACACACACTGGCCAGTACACTCACTAATGGAATACACACTGTCAAGTACACTCACTAATGGAACACACACACTGGCCAGTACACTCACTAATTCAATCAAATTTATTTTATATAGCCCTTCGTACATCAGCTGATATCTCAAAGTGCTGTACAGAAACCCAGCCTAAAACCCCAAACAGCAAGCAATGCAGGTGAAGAAGCACGGTGGCTAGGAAAAACTCCCTAGAAAGGCCAAAACCTAGGAAGAAACCTAGAGAGGAACCAGGCTATGTGGGGTGGCCAGTCCTCTTCTTTCTGTGCCGGGTGGAGATTATAACAAAACATGGTCAAGATGTTCAAATGTTCATAAATGACCAGCATGGTCGAATAATAATAAGGCAGAATAGTTGAAACAATAATTGAACCCACACACTGCCAAGTACTCTCAGTAATGGAACACACACTGCCAAGTACACTCAGTAATGGAACACACACTGGCCAGTACACTCACTAATGGAATACACACACTGCCAAGTACTCTCAGTAATGGAACACACACTGCCAAGTACACTCAGTAATGGAACACACACTGGCCAGTACACTCACTAATGGAATACACACTGTCCAGTACACTCACTAATGGAACACACACTGGCCAGTACACTCAGTAATGGAGTACACACATTGCCAAGTACACTCAGTAATGGAACACACACTGGCCAGTACACTCACTAATGGAACACACACACTGCCAAGTTAACTCAGTAATGGAACACACACTGGCCAGTACACTCACTAATGGAACACACACTGGCCAGTACACTCACCAATGGAACACACACTGGCCAGTACACTCACTAATGGAACACACACTGCCAAGTACACTCACTAATGGAACACACACTGGCCAGTACACTCAGTAATGGAACACACACTGGCCAGTACACTCACTAATGGAATACACACACTGCCAAGTACACTCAGTAACGGAACACACACTGCCAAGTACACTCAGTAATGGAACACACACTGCCAAGTACACTCAATAATGGAACACACACTGGCCAGTTCACTCACTAATGGAATACACACACTGCCAAGTATACTCACTAATG
The DNA here is from genome assembly GCF_057628025.1 of Oncorhynchus mykiss. Taxonomy (NCBI): domain Eukaryota; kingdom Metazoa; phylum Chordata; class Actinopteri; order Salmoniformes; family Salmonidae; genus Oncorhynchus; species Oncorhynchus mykiss. The sequence goes on from NC_143026.1 coordinate 20,925,721, forward strand.
GAACACACACACGGGCCAGTACACTCACTAATGGAACACACACTGGCCAGTACACTAACTAATGGAACACACACACTGCCAAGTTCACTCAGTAATGGAACACAAACTGGCCAGTACACTCACTAATGGAAAACACACTGGCCAGTACACTCACTAATGGAATACACACACTGCCAAGTACACTCAGTAATGGAACACACACTGCCAAGTACACTCAGTAATGGAACACACACTGGCCAGTACAATCACTAATGGTATACACACTGTCAAGTAAACTCAGTAATGGAACACACACTGGCCAGTACACTCACTAATGGAATACACACTGTCAAGTACACTCACTAATGGAACACACACACTGGCCAGTACACTCACTAATTCAATCAAATTTATTTTATATAGCCCTTCGTACATCAGCTGATATCTCAAAGTGCTGTACAGAAACCCAGCCTAAAACCCCAAACAGCAAGCAATGCAGGTGAAGAAGCACGGTGGCTAGGAAAAACTCCCTAGAAAGGCCAAAACCTAGGAAGAAACCTAGAGAGGAACCAGGCTATGTGGGGTGGCCAGTCCTCTTCTTTCTGTGCCGGGTGGAGATTATAACAAAACATGGTCAAGATGTTCAAATGTTCATAAATGACCAGCATGGTCGAATAATAATAAGGCAGAATAGTTGAAACAATAATTGAACCCACACACTGCCAAGTACTCTCAGTAATGGAACACACACTGCCAAGTACACTCAGTAATGGAACACACACTGGCCAGTACAATCACTAATGGAATACACACTGTCAAGTACACTCACTAATGGAACACACACACTGGCCAGTACACTCACTAATTGAACCCACACACTGCCAAGTACTCTCAGTAATGGAACACACACTGCCAAGTACACTCAGTAATGGAACACACACTGGCCAGTACACTCACTAATGGAATACACACTGTCCAGTACACTCACTAATGGAACAAACACTGGCCAGTACACTCAGGAATGGAGTACACACACTGCCAAGTACACTCAGTAATGGAACACACACTGGCCAGTACACTCACTAATGGAACACACACACTGCCAAGTTAACTCAGTAATGGAACACACACTGGCCAGTACACTCACTAATGGAACACACACTGGCAAGTACACTCACCAATGGAACACACACTGGCCAGTACACTCACTAATGGAACACACACTGCCAAGTACACTCACTAATGGAACACACACTGGCCAGTACACTCACTAATGGAATACACACACCGCCAAGTATACTCAGTAATGGAACACACACTGGCCAGTACACTCACTAATGGAATACACACACTGCCAAGTACACTCAGTAATGGAACACACACTGCCAAGTACACTCAGTAATGGAACACACACTGCCAAGTACACTCAATAATGGAACACACACTGGCCAGTACACTCACTAATAGAACACACACTGCCAGTACACTCACTAATGGAACACACACTGGCCAGTACACTCACTAATGGAACACACACTGTCCAGTACACTCACTAATGGAACACACACTGGCCAGTACACTCACTAATGGAACACACACTGCCAAGTACACTCAGTAATGGAACACACACTGGCCAGTACACTCACTAATGGAATACACACACTGCCAAGTACACTCAGTAATGGAACACACACTGGCCAGTACACTCACTAATGGAATACACACACTGCCAAGTACACTCAGTAATGGAACACACACTGGCCAGTACACTCACTAATGGAATACACACACTGCCAAGTACACTCAGTAATGGAACACACACTGGCCAGTACACTCACTAATGGAATACACACACTGCCAAGTACACTCAGTAATGGAACACACACTGGCCAGTACACTCACTAATGGAACACACACTGCCAAGTACACTCAGTAATGGAACACACACTGCCAAGTACACTCAGTAATGGAACACACACTGCCAAGTACACTCAATAATGGAACACACACTGGCCAGTTCACTCACTAATGGAATACACACACTGGCCAGTACACTCACTAATGGAACTCACACACACCCAAGATCACTCAGTAATGGAACACACACTTGCCAGTACACTCACTAATGGAACACACACTGGCCAGTACACTCACTAATGGAACACACACTGCCAGTACACTCACTAATGGAACACACACTGGCCAGTACACTCACTAATGGAACACACACTGTCCAGTACACTCACTAATGGAACACACACTGGCCAGTGCACTCACTAATGGAACACACACTGCCAAGTACACTCAGTAATGGAACACACACTGGCCAGTACACTCACTAATGGAATACACACTGCCAAGTACACTCAGTAATGGAACACACACTGCCAAGTACACTCACTAATGGAATACACACACTGCCAAGTACACTCATGTAATGGATGCGTGTAGGTGGCAGGGAAGTCAGATGCAGGAAAACGAACTCGGTATAAAGGGAGTTGTTTAATAAGTGCTGACAAAACTCCAAAAACCAAAATATACAAAAATAACATAAGTGGGTACAAAACCCGTCGCACACCGACACATGACTTGCACAAACATACAATAAAACAATCTCTGACAAAACATGAGGGAAAACAGAGGGTTAAATACACAACATGTAATTGATGGGATTGGAACCAGGTGTGAAGGAAAACAAGACAAAACCAATGGAAAATGAAAAATGGATCAGCGATGGCTAGAAGGTCGTTGACATCGACCGCCCAACACCGCCCGAACAAGGAGAGCGACCAACTTCGGCGGAAGTCTTGACAACTCAGTAATATAATACACACATTGGCCAATGCAGTCAGTAATGTCTGAAATTACAGTGTATTAGAGAGGCCATAATTGACAATGCGAAATTGCAGTTAACAAGACTCGAGGGTAAGCTGGGTTTCCATGGTGTTGTTTGGACAGCTCTTTGGAATATTCAGCTTCAATGGGCATTGGCATAGATTCTACAAGTGTCTGGAACTCTATTGGAGGGATGCGACACCATTCTTCCATGAGAAATTCCATCATTTGGTGTCTGCGTCCTGATGGTGGCAGAAAGCACTGTCTCAGGTGCAGCTCTAGAATCTCCCATAAGTGTTCAATTGGGTTGAAATCTGGTAACTGAGACGGCCATGGCATATGGTTTACATAATTTTCATGCCATCAAACCATTCAGTGACCACTCAAGCCCTGTGGATGGGGGCATTGTCATACTATGGGGGCATAGCCATGGTAGCCAAAATAATGGCCAAATGAATGGCCTGCCCAGAATTGTTATACATGACCCTAATTAACTCAGGAACACCACCTATGTGGAAGTATCTGCTTTCAATATACTTTGTATCCCTCATTTATTTAAGTGTTTCCATTATTTTCCTGTAGATGTGTCATAAATATGTCATGAGCCACTGTCTTTTTACTTCAGGAAACTACACTCACTATGCAGAACGTTTTCAAGGAAAGTTATCACTGATGACATGGAGCACAACCATGAAGCTGTGGACATGTATAGGTCTATTGGAAAAAGATATTCACTCCCACAACATTCTCTCAATGAGGTCAGCTATGCCACAGTTTCAGTATGCCCACATCGGAATCCAAAGAAGAGGGAAATATTTGCTGTGGTATTCAATGTCCTTACAAACGGACTTGAATAGGAATAAAAAATAAAAACCACAACATGTTCTGTACTCATATTCATGTCTGTGCCTATAATGAGTATATGATACATTCGTTGCTGTAGTGGTTGACCTTATCTGAGGGTTTATTGAAGCCAGCACTAGACTAGACTGTAGTGTATGTTGTGACTGAAACTAGGGTACATGTGTAGTGAAAGAGTAGGTGGAGACTGGATTAGAGCTAGGCTAGGGTAGGGAGAAGGTCACAGGGGAGTGTTGAAACTGAAACTGAAACTATGTAACTCACACACACATGCACCCCCCCCCCCCCCCCCCCCCCCCCCACACACACACACTGGAAGTTTACTGATCGCCTAATGAGGACATTCTTCCCCTTGTTTGTGTGTGTGTGTGTGTGTGTGTGTGCACGTGTGTGCGTGTGCGTGTGTGTTGCTCTCTCTCTCTCGCTCTGTCTCTGGTTGTAAAATATTCATCAGAGCGGGACTCTTTCAGTTTGCTTCAATAATTAATCTATTGGTTGGTTCTATTGAAAACTTGCTTCTAGGTCTCATATCCCACTAGCTAGAGGAACTACACCAGCCCCTCATCTCTCTCAGACACACATCACAAACATGCACATAATTCATATTTATACCAGACTCCGTGCTGGTTGTTGCTTGGGTGTATTAGAGTAGCATCTTGTGGATCAGTGACGGTACTGGAAGTTACTGTTCAGAAGTTACTCTTTTTTTTGTTACCCCTTTTTCTCCCCAATTTCGTGGTATCCAATTGTTGTAGTAGCTACTATCTTGTCTCATCGCTACAACTCCCGTACGGGCTCAGGAGAGCTCCGCGTCCTCCGATACACAACCCAACCAACACAGCACGCATCCAACCCGGAAGCCAGCCGCACCAATGCGCCGGAGGAAACACCGTGCACCTGGCCACCTTGGCTAGCGCACACTGCGCCCAGCCCGCCACAGGAGTCGCTGGTGCGCGATGAGACAAGGACACCCCTACCGACCAACCCTAACCCGGGCGACGCTAGGCCAATTGTGCGTCACCCCACGGACCTCCCGGTCGCGGCCGGTTACGACAGAGCCTGGGCTCGAACCCAGCGTCCTTAACCACTGCGCCACCCGGGAGGCCCCCTACTCTGCACTTTCATCCTAACTCATATTGTCAGTCACTTCATCTGATGTCAAAGGGGATTTCATCTCTGGTCGAACTAAACTGAACAACAATATAAATGCAACATGTAAAGTGTTGGTCCATGTTTCATGAGCTTGAAAAAAAGATCCCAGAAATGTTCCATACGCAGAAAAAGCTTCTTCCTCTCACATTTTGTGCACAAATGTGTTTACATCCCTGTTAGTCAGCATTTCCTCTTTGCCAAGATAATCGATTCACCTGACAGGTGCACCTTGTGCTGGGGACAATAAAAGGCCACTCTAAAATGTGCAGTTTTGTTACACAACACGCCACAGATGTCTCAAGTTCTGAAGGAGTGGTAATTGGCATGCTGACTGCAGGAATGTCTAATAGAGCTGTTGCCAGAGAATTTAAAAGTAATTTCTCCAACATAAGCCGCCTCCAACGTTGTTTATTAGAATTTGGCAGTACGTCCAACTGGCCTCAGACAACCGCAGCCCACGTGTATGGCGTTGTGTTGGCGAGTGGTTTGCTGATGTAAATGTTGTGACCAGAGTGCCACATGGTGGTGATGTGGTTATGGTATGGGCAGGCATAAACTACAGACAATGAGCACAATTGCATTTTATAGGTGACAATATGAATACACAGAGATACCGTGACAAGATCCTGAGGTCCACTGTTGTCTGATTCATCTGTCGCCTTCACCTCATGTTTCAGGATGATAATGCACAGCCCCATGTCGCAAGGATCTCTGCACAATTCCTGGAAGCTGAAAATGTCCCAGTTCTTCCATGGCCTGCATACTCACCAGACATGTCACCCATTGAGCATGTTTGGGATGCTCTGGATCGACTTGTACAACAGCGTGTTCAGCAACCTCGAACGGCCATCAAAGAGGAGTGGGACAACATTCCATAGTCCACAATCAACAGTCTGACCAACTATATGCGAAGGAGCTGTGTCACACTGCATCAGGCAAATGTTGGTCACACCAGATACTGACTGGTTTTCTGATCCATGCCCTTACTTTTTGTTGTGTGTGTTTGTGCGTGCATGCATGTGTGCGTGCGTGCGTGTGTGCATGCGTGCGTGCGTGCGTGTGTGTGTGTGTGTGTGTGTGTGTAACCCTAGTCCCACCATCTGATAAAGCACTGTTGTGTTCTATATGTGATGAGACGGACCACCTACAGCGCTATCATACCAGAGCTAGAGGACGCGGATAACCTACTTAAACGCACACACACACACACAGAGTGATGCATACTTTTTAGGTTAGCATGAGGTTTGTTTCCTTTTCTCATAGTCGAGCAGAGCATGGTGAGAAAAAGACAGGAAAATGAGAGAGCAATAAAGTCTAGTGTGGGAAGCCCTTTTCCGAGTTACCCTGGTTTGTGAGTATAGTGTTCACTGATTGGGGTGTTCGTTCTTTGGTGGCTTTGAATCTCTCTCTGTACAATCAGCAGCGCCCGCCTGATTTTTCCACAGAAAATAGCCTTTAAAAAGAGAACATGTTATAAAACAGCCTTCAAAAAGAGAGCATATTAAAAGCAGAGAAACTCACTGCCTGCAGCATAATTAAATGATCTACTCAAACCGAAACTACCGTAATAACATGTTTCCTACCTTTAAACTTCTAGTTTACTCCTTCTCCTTTCTCTCTCCTTAAACAGCCCTCTGAAAGCTAACAGGTCGTCATGGGTAACACCCAGCAGGTCCCAGATCAGACCCAGCACATGAACACAACTCAACCGCAATGCAATGACAGCACCGTAGCAAGTACAGTTGGTTCTGAAAATATGAGTACAATTTGAATGGCAGCAAGCGTTGAAGTTTTGAAGTCAATGCCTGGCTTTGAAACAATCACGAGCACACCTTCATTCCCACTATCACTCTCTTTTTACATCCTTCTACCATGTCTGGTTGTTTGACTAGGGATTTAGCTTGGCGCTACACAGTAGATTAAATAACAACAGGATTACTCAGATGAGAAGGCCAGAGAGGAGATAACAGACCCAGATATTGGCTATTGGATGTGTGTGCAAGCTTGTTTGCCTCCATGTGTGTGTGTGTGTGTGTGTGTGTGTGTGTGTGTGTGTGTGTGTGTGTGTGTGTGTGTGTGTGTGTGTGTGTGTGTGTGTGTGTGTGTGTGTGTGTGTGTGTGTGTGTGTGTCTGTGTGTCTGTGTGTCTGTCTGTCTGTGTGTCTGTGTGTCTGTCTGTCTGTCTGTGTGTCCCTCTGTGCTCGCATGTGTGTGTTTGCAGTGTATTGGATGTGTGTAGGGGGTTATGTCTGTGATCTGCTCAGGATTTATTGGAACAGATTTTCCTGTGTAAGCATTTGTTGGGATGTAAACAGCTCAGAGGTACTTTATGTGGGACATTTATGTTTTAATCCTCCTCTCTGTTGTCCCTTTGATGTAGCTGGACTCAGCTGGACTCAGCTGGACTCAGCTGGACTAGACGAGCAGTATCTATGCTGACAACACCCTGTGGGTCTATCTAACACTTTGGTTCTCAACTTGTTTTGCCTCGGGACCCAAATTCAACCAGGTTGTGTCAGTTGCGACCTAATTTTCGCGTCATGAAAAATAATCCCCAAAATACAATATGGATTTTTTTTTCATGCTATATTGATAGTAAATGTAGCAATTATATGACAAGGGAACAAAATTCCCACCTCTTTAATTGTCAGTAATTACATTTTGCTGATCAAGAAAGTGAATAAACTCTGGTTTGCGGCCACAACATCAACCCAAATAGCACTGCTAATAATGTAGCTCTATATTGAAAATACTGAACATACAGTGATTGAAGAAATATTGTTCAGAGATTCAATTATGTACAAATCTAAGTTTATTATAATTTCTATACACTTTCTACCTGGATTAAGTCGTGTGAGTTCAGACTGGAGTATTTATTTGTATTTTATACTCAGACACCCGCAACCCATTCAGAACCTCCTGGTCGCAACCCACCAGTTGAGAATCGCTAATAACATAACACACACAGCATCTGTAGTTTGGTGAGATGGACAGTGTTTACCAACTTTGCCCTCTTGCCTTGAATCTCTCTCTTTCTCTCTCTCGCTATGTTTTCTTTCAATCTACCCTGCTCTTCCTACACCAGTCTGTCCCTCTCCTCTTTATGCCTCCTTCTCCCTCCTTCTGTGCTTCTCTCACCTATAGCACCCCATTATAACAAAACAACTTCCCAGTTGCTCTTATTGGCAAAAAGTTCCAACAGGGTGTTTGAGAAACAAGACTTGGGGGCCTATTGTGAACTGTCAGCAGAATCCTGTGGTCGCCCTATGGAATCTAGACCCTGTGGGCACCTGTGGTACCTAAACCCTGTGTTAGCCTGTGGTACCTAGACCCTGTGATACCTAGACCCTGTGGTCGCCTGTGGTACCTAGACCCTGTGGTCGCCCTGTGGTACCTAGACCCTGTGATACCTAGACCCTGTGGTCGCCTGTGGTACCTAGACCCTGTGGTCACCTGTGGTACCTAGACCCTGTGTTACCCCTGTGATAGCTAGACTCTGTGTTAGCCCTGTGTGACCTAGACTCTTTGTTAGCCCTGTGGTACCTAGACCCTGTGTTAGACCTGTGGTGCCTAGACCCTGTGTTACCCCTGTGTGACCTAAACCCTTTGTTAGCCCTGTGTGCCCTAGACCCTGTATTAGCCCTGTGGTACCTAGACCCTGTGTTAGCCCTGTGGTACCTAGACCCTGTGGTCACCTGTGGTACCTAGACCCTGTGTTAGCCCTGTGGTACCTATACCCTGTGTTAGCCCTGTGGTACCTAGACCCTGTGGTCACCTGTGGTACCTAGACCCTGTGTTACCCCTGTGATAGCTAGACTCTGTGTTAGCCCTGTGTGACCTAGACCCTTTGTTAGCCCTGTGGTACCTAGACCCTGTGTTAGACCTGTGGTGCCTAGACCCTGTGTTACCCCTGTGTGACCTAAACCCTTTGTTAGCCCTGTGTGCCCTAGACCCTGTATTAGCCCTGTGGTACCTAGACCCTGTGTTAGCCCTGTGGTACCTAGACCCTGTGGTCACCTGTGGTACCTAGACCCTGTGTTAGCCCTGTGGTACCTATACCCTGTGTTAGCCCTGTGGTACCTAGACCCTGTGGTCACCTGTGGTACCTAGACCCTGTGTTACCCCTGTGATAGCTAGACTCTGTGTTAGCCCTGTGTGACCTAGACCCTTTGTTAGCCCTGTGGTACCTAGACCCTGTGTTAGACCTGTGGTGCCTAGACCCTGTGTTACCCCTGTGTGACCTAGACCCTTTGTTAGCCCTGTGTGACCTAGACCCTGTGCTAGCCCTGTGGTACCTAGACCCTGTGTTAGCCCTGTGGTACCTAGACCCTGTGTTAGCCCTGTGGTATCTGTAGGTCCCAGTGTTAGCTCTGTGGTACCTATAGGTCCCTGCGTTAGCCCTGTGGTAGTGATAGGACCCTGTGTTAGCCCAGTGGTATATGTAGGTCCCAGTGTTAGGCATGTGGTATCTGTAGGTCCCAGTGTTAGCCATGTGGTATCTGTAGGTCCCAGTGTTAGCCATGTGGTATCTGTAGGTTCCAGTGTTAGCCCTGTGATATTAGTAGGTCCCAGTGTTAGCCCTGTGGTATCTGTAGGTCCCAGTGTTAGCCCTGTGGTATCTGTATGTCCCAGTGTTAGCCCTGTGATATTTGTAGGTCCCAGTGTTAGCCCTGTGGTATCTGTATGTCCCAGTGTTAGCCCTGTGGTATCTGTATGTCCCAGTGTTAGCCCTGTGGTATCTGTAGGTCCCAGTGTTAGCCCTGTGGTATCTGTATGTCCCAGTGTTAGCCCTGTGGTATCTGTAGGTCCCAGTGTTAGCCCTGTGGTATCTGTATGTCCCAGTGTTAGCCCTGTGGTATCTGTATGTCCCAGTGTTAGCCCTGTGGTATCTGTAGGTCCCAGTGTTAGCCCTGTGGTATCTGTAGGTCCCAGTGTTAGCCCTGTTGTAGCTGAGCCTTGTGCTAGCTGCAGAGCCTTTGGTGTTTGTAATTTGTTTCCATGTGGATCTTTGAATCCGAGTTGCCCACCAGACCAGAGCAGTGTGGGGTAGAGATAAGACAGGATCCCATACCCACAGGGAAGATCACTGGCTGGGTGGACAGCTCAAAATCACTCAGTCAGTCAGACTGCCAACCATGTGTGTGTTCTCTATGTCTATGCACACAGAAAAGCAAACACATAGGTACATACACATTTGTTCTTGGCTATTGATGTGATGCAGTATTGGAATAACTCTTGGTGGGAGGGTTGTGGTAGTGTCATGCATGTATAGTATGTCATGGACAGGCAAATGGATTTCATTCCCAGCTTTGGTTGTTTTAAATCAGTTTCCCTGGAAACATGTGAATACCAAACACGCTACACTGAAAGTGGCAAAGAGAGAAAAGGAAAGAGAGAAAAACAGGAGAAGAAAGAGTCATTTTCCATTGTGGTATGTGCCTTCTAACCCAATCTGGTCTTTGATAGTGTGAAGCCTTCATTCTTAATGCCCTGACTGCACTGTCCGAACATTTAGCAGACAGATTGTTAGTGACTTTGAGATCTTCAGTGAAGTCCCCCACCATCGCTATCTACGGTCTAGGGCCCTATCGCTTTAATACTGAGCATGATGACTTTCTCAAACACACACACGTACTCACACACACACGGAGAGACACACACGCAATCACCCAATTGGAAGTCTGTTAACTGACCGAGCCAATCACAAAGTGGTTCAGTCAGATGATTATCAGTGAGTCATGGAACACTACAGTTAACTGGAGAGAATGAACACTGACCATTAACCATCATTTGTAGGTATAACCAATTAGCTAAGTACACTGACTGTTGACTCCGTGTAACAGAGTATAACCATTAACTGCCAGGTCAGAGGTATGGTTACAGATGGATCTGACCCTACGGCCTGAAGTTAGGTCACTGGACCTAATTATGAAACACAAGACATGACACAAAAACTGCAAAGAACTACAGTTTCCTCTCTTTCGCTCTCTGGAGAATATACATTTCTGTCTCAGAATGATCAGTTGACACTGAGCAGGGTGAGTGAGGTCTATGAACAAATGTCTACATTAAATATAAAACCATCACGTCAATCATTAAAAACCTGCTTTCGCTTTGTCTTTGTGAGGTATTGTGTGTAGATCGATGAGGATATAGATTTTTTAATCCATTTTGAATAAGGCTCTAACATAACAAAATGTGGAAACAGGGAAGGGGTCTGAATACTTTCCGAATGCACTGTATACTGGACATATACTGGACATATCCACTGAGAGAACGTGAGAAGGCAGTACAGATGACAATACATTTTATGGTGCAGGATGGTCAGAAAAACTCAAGTTGAGTGTTTGTGGGTGTGCATGCGTGCATGTGTGTGTGCGTGTGTGTTTATGATTTTGTTTGTGAGTTCATTGCAGTCATTAGGCAAGTGTGAGTACGTGCGTGTGTATATGTGTGTGTGTACACGTGTGTGTGTGTTTCTGTAATTGTCTATTAAGGGTAGGCAGTGGATCTTTGGTGCCAAAAGTTTTTTGTGTGTGAACCTCTCGAGTGGTTGGCTTCAATCATGCAGCCTTCATTAGTGCAACCCAAAAGTCCCTTTCAATTCACCCCACACTCCTCCTCTCTTCACTGTCTCCTCTCCTCCTCTCTTCACTGTCTCCTCTCCTCCTCTCTCATCTTCTCCTCTCTCTTCCCCCTCAGCCTTTTTCCCTTTCCTCTGTTGTTGTTGTTTTTATTTTCTTTAATTACGGATGGAAAGGCATCTCTCTCTCTCTCCATCTCTCCTCCTCTCCCGCTCTCGCGCTCTCTTTCTCACTTTCTCACTTTCTCTCTGACCAGCAGTGTCACACAAACTACTCTGTTTTCTGCAGTTGTGTAACTGCTGTAATGAGTTTAGTTTGTTGTCCGGGGTTGTAGACTGTTTGGCTTTCACAGGAGGGAGGGAGGGATGGAGGGAGGGAGGGAGGGAGGGAGGGAGGGAGGGAGGGAGGGAGGGGGGGGGGGGGGGAGGGAGGGAGGGAGGGAGGGAGGGAGGGAGGGAGGGAGGGAGGGTACCAGAGCTTACCCATATCACCTCCATTTCTTCAGACATTTTTGGCCAACCTGACCCAACACCTGGGTTGAATCCAACCCAATAACTCACTTTCTCTCTTCAGCCTGTTCATGTGCTTTCCTACAGTCAGAGAGGACTGGAGATGTATTCCAGAAGTATAGGATATACAGTGATCTCAGTGATATAGTGTACATCTAATTATGTGTGACCTGTTTAATATGCTGCTGGGCTCTGAGTCATCAAACCTCACAGCCTGGTTCTACATGGGCACTGTGTAGGTTCTCCTCCTATAGCCTGGTTTTACATGGGCACTGTGTAGGTTCTCCTCCTATAGCCTGGTTCTACCTGGGCACTGTGTAGGTTCTCCTCCTATAGCCTGATTCTACCTGGGCACTGTGTAGGTTCTCCTCCTATAGACTGGTTCTACCTGGAGGGCACTGTGTATGTTCTCCTCCTATAGCCTGGTCTACCTGGAGGGCACGGTGTAGGATCTCCTCCTATAGCCTGGTTCTACATGGGGGGCATTGTGTAGGTTCTCCTCCTATAGCCTTGTTCTACCTGGAGGGCACTGTGTAGGTTCTCCTCCTATAGCATGGCTCTATCTGGGCACTGTGTAGGTTCTCCTCCTATAGCCTGGTTCTACCTGTGGGGCACTGTGTAGGTTCTCCTCCTATAGCCTGGTTCTACCTGGGGGGCACTGTGTAGGTTCTCCTCCTTTAACCTGGTTCTACCTGGAGGGCACTGTGTAGGTTCTCCTCCTTTAGCCTGGTTCTACCTGGGGGGCACTGTGTGGGTTCTCCTTCTCATAGCCTGGGTCTGGTTCTACCTGAGGGGCATAGCAGTGCAGGGTCCCCACTGCCTCACTCACACTCTCAGAGCACTCTGGAGTAGTAGCTAAGTAAATTCCTAGCTAATGTATAGGAGAGGGGTTTGTGTAGGGGGGTGTCTCTGTGGTCTCTCAGAGGGGTTGGTGAATATTGGGAGAACATTGAGGGAACATAATGTTTAATGTATCTTGTTTCAATGCCCACATTGATAGCTAGCTGGCTCCAGGGACATCTCTGATCAGCTCTTTGCTTCTGTGCACGCGCCTACACACACACACGCTCACACACACACACACACACACACACACACACACACACACACACACACACACACACACACACACACACACACACACACACACACACACACACGCACACACGCACACACACAGAGGTTATCAGGCCATACTATTATCCCTCTGTGTCATGTGAACCCTCTGATCCTCCATCCCCTCTTCCAGACACCATCACAGGCCAGCTTGCATGGCAGCTGTTAATACGTTACTTGTCTACGCATCATCTCTGTGTACAATAGTTTGTAGCCAGCAATACTCTCTGCAATATTACATATGTATATCTTTTGCAGCATTACTTTTCAGTATGTATGGGATAGGCATAACATGTTCAATAAACATGCTTTAACAGGACTCAATTCATTCAGCCCGTCACCTTGCTCCCACTCTGCTCCCAGGCTGCTCCCACCCTTCTCCCACTCTGCTCCCACCCTTCTCCCACTCTGCTCCCAGGCTGCTCCCAATCTGCTCCCAGGCTGCTCCCACCCTTCTCCCACTCTGCTCCCACCCTTCTCCCACTCTGCTCCCAGGCTGCTCCCACTCTGCTCCCACTCTGCTCCCAGGCTGCTCCCACTCTGCTCCCACTCTTCTCCCACTCTGCTCCCACTCTGTTCCCAGGCTGCTCCCACCCTTCTCCCACTCTGCTACCAGGCTGCTCCCACCCTTCTCCCACTCTGCTCCTTGGCTGCTCCCACCCTTCTCCCACTCTGCTCCCACCCTGCTCCCACTCTGCTCCCAGGCTGCTCCCACTCTGCTCCCAGGCTGCTCCCAGGCTGCTCCCACTCTGCTCCCACTCTGCTCCCACTCTGCTCCCAGCCTGCTCCCAGGCTGCTCCCACCCTGCTCCCACTCTGCTCCCACTCTGCTCCCACTCTGCTCCCAGCCTGCTCCCAGTCTGCTCCCACTCTGCTCCAACTCTGCTCCAACTCTGCTCCCACTCTGCTCCCAGCCTGCTCCCAGGCTGCTCCCACTCTGCTCCCACTCTGCTCCCACTCTGTTCCCACTCTGCTCCCAGCCTGCTCCCAGTCTGCTCCCACTCTGCTCCAACTCTGCTCCAACTCTGCTCCCACTCTGCTCCCAGCCTGCTCCCAGGCTGCTCCCACTCTGCTCCCACTCTGCTCCCACTCTGCTCCCACCCTGCTCCCACTCTGCTCCAACTTTGCTCCCACTCTGCTCCCACCTGTTCCCACCCTGCTCCCACTCCGTTCCCAGCCTGTTCCCACTCTGTTCCCAGCCTGTTCCCACTCTGTTCCCAGCCTCATCCCACTCTGCTCCGACCCTGCTCCCACCCTGCTCCCACTCCGTTCCCAGCCTGTTCCCACTCTGTTCCCACCCTGCTCCCACTCCGTTCCCAGCCTGTTCCCACTCTGTTCCCAGCCTGTTCCCACTCTGTTCCCAGCCTGTTCCCACTCTGCTCCGAACCTGCTCCCACCCTGCTCCCACTCTGTTCCCAGCCTGTTCCCACTCTGCTCTGACCCTGCTCCCACCCTGCTCCCACTCTGTTCCCAGCCTGTTCCCACTCTGCTCCCACCCTGCTCCCACCCTGCTCCCACTCTTCTCCCACCCTGCTCCCACCCTGCTCCCACTCTGTTCCCAGCCTGTTCCCACTCTGCTCCCACTCTTCTCACAGCCTGCTCCCAGTAGCACACAGAACACTAACACTGTTATGATGGAGGTGAAAAGGCCACTGTCATACCACACACAGCCCACTGGGCACAGATGTCAATTCAACTTCTATTCCACGTTGTTTCAATGTAATTGCATTTAAATGAAGTTGAAACAATGTTGATTCAACCAGTGTGCGCCCAGTGGGAGAGACAGTGCACACACACACACACACACACACACACACACACACACACACACACACACACACACACACACACACACACACACAGACACACACACACACACACACACACACAGTGTGTTCTTTGCTTCACAGGAGAGCTACCTAAACTGAACAAGCCCCCTGGGACTGAGAGAGAGAGGGAAAGCGAAAGGGGGGGTGGGCTTTCTAGCTACCTAAACTAAACAAACCCCCTGAGACTGAGAGAGAGAGAGAAAGAGAGAGGGCCTCTCTAGCTACCTAAACTCAACATACCCCCTGGGACAGAGAGGGAGAGACGGAGGAGAGAGTCAGATAGAAAGAGAAAGATGGGGAAGAGAGAAAGACAGAGAAAAGGAATGCATGATACTAGAGTTGACCTCTCTGCTTTGTGAGGAAAGATCAAGAAGAAGAAAGCGAGAGGAATAATGATAAGTGAAAGAAAGAGATGAAGGAGCAAATGAGTGTCACTTGACCCCTGACCTTTTGGCCAGATGACACCACCATCTGTGCTGTGGGAGTCTGTAGATTGAAGTGATCGATTCAATGGTCTGTCTCCTAAACCTCCTCATCTCCACATCCACTGCACTGTTGCTACACCTAATCTACCTTTATAATCAGTATGTGTGCATGTGTGCACGTGTGCACGTGTGTGTGTGTGTGTGTGTGTGTGTGTGTGTGTGTGTGTGTGTGTGTGTGTGTGTGTGTGTGTGTGTGTGTGTGTGGGCCTGTCTGCAAAACCTTTTAGGGTAAACTCCCTCTTTACCTCTGTAGTCTGGTCTCCTTCACCACCAGCAGTTACCATACCCAGTCTGCTAGGTGGGTGCTACTTTAAGTCCCCAGAACATTTACACTATTAGCCAAGACTGCTTCTCGTCTTGGCCACCAGAGGCATGGAATAGTCTACAATCCATGCTGCATCTGGATATGTTAGTGCCACCGAATGAATTAAACATTTTGATGGGAAACTCTGTTACAGAGTGCAAATACTTTTTTTACCTGAATCATGTTGTTGAATTGTATTGTATTGTTGTATGTTTTAGTTCTGTAATATATGAATTGTTGCTGCCTCCTTGGTCAGGTCTCCTTTGAAAAACAGATTTTGGGTCTTGATGGGCTTTTCCTGGTTAAATAAAGGTTAAATAAATAAAAAATAAAATATTTATCATTCTCTCTCTCTCATCTCTCCCCCTCATCCCCCCTCTCCTCCTCTCCCCTCCTCTTATCTACTCTAATGCTGCAATTCTACTTTATGTTCAGATGAGGGCAGTGTAGATACACTTTTGATCAACTTGTGTGATGCCACCCATCCCATCCAACACCACTACGCGTTGAGGTGCTGAAGACCTTCAATGGCTGAATCATTGTGCAGATATTCTTCTCCTTTGTCCTATATCATTAGTTCTACCCTGGCTGCACCTGAGGCAGTTTGCTGGAGGTGTTTAGGCTACTTTTAAACTGTCTCTGTGTTTAACCTAAAGGCTACAGTGGGAGAAAGATTCCATACAGTGTATAGAATGATCTTCAGTATGTGTGTCTGGTTTGATCAAAGTTCTTTCCCTCTCTGAGTGTGTTTCTGCTAAGAGCTACAGTAACTGTCCCCTTACGCCCCTAGCCTGCTAGTCTGCTAGCCTGCTAGCCTGTTTCCAATGCCTCCCATCCACATATCAAAGCACTATAGAGAGAGTACAGATCCCTCTGGATTACTTTGAAGATGTAAGGGGGTAATGCATTTCTCATGTTCACCTCTCAATTTCAACACCCCCACCCAACAGCACACACACACATACGCACGCACGCACGCACACACACACACACACACACACACACACACGCACGCACGCACGCACGCACGCACGCACACACGCACGCACGCAAGCACGCACATACACACGCACGCTTATACACACACACACACACACGCACACACGCACGCACGCACGCACACACACACGCGCACGCACATACACACACACGCACGCACATACACACACACACACACACACACTGGCCGTGTGGAGGTCTCAAGTTGGATTGTGGCTGCTTTTCATTCTGCTGGCTCCCATTCAGTGGTGGCACCTGATGGTAACCAGGTAAAACTCAGGAACCTAGTTGCAGCAGGGACCTTCAGGGTTGCCCTATTACCTAGGGCAAGTTAACTATTACCTAGGGCAAGTGAACTATTATCTAGGGGAAGTGAACTATTACCTAGGGCAAGTGAACTATTACCTAGGGCAAGTGAACTATTACCTAGGGCAAGTTAACTATTACCTAGGGCAAGTGAACTATTACCTAGGGCAAGTGAACTATTACCTAGGGGAAGTGAACTATTACCTAGGGCAAGTGAACTATTACCTAGGGCAAGTGAACTATTACCTAGGGCAAGTGAACTATTACATAGGGCAAGTGAACTATTACCTAGGGCAAGTGAACTATTACCTAGGGCAAGTGAACTATTACCTAGGGCAAGTGAACTATTACCTAGGGCAAGTGAACTATTACCTAGGGCAAGTGAACTATTACCTAGGGCAAGTGAACTATTACCTAGGGCAAGTGAACCATAACCTAGGGCAAGTGAACTATTACCTAGGGCAAGTGAACTATTACCTAGGGCAAGTAAACTATTACCTAGGGCAAGTGAACTATTACCTAGGGCAAGTGAACTATTACCTAGGGCAAGTGAACTATTACCTAGGGCAAGTAAACTATTACCTAGGGCAAGTGAACTATTACCTAGGGCAAGTGAACTATTACCTAGGGCAAGTGAACTATTACCTAGGCCATGTGAACTATTACCTAGGGCAAGTGAACTATTACCTAGGGCAAGTGAACTATTACCTAGGGCAAGTGAACTATTGCCTAGGGCAAGTGAACTATTACCTAGGGCAAGTGAACTATTACCTAGGGCAAGTGAACTATTACCTAGGGCAAGTGAACTATTACCTAGGGCAAGTGAACTATTACCTAGGGCAAGTGAACTATTACCTAGGGGAAGTGAACTATTACCTAGGGCAAGTGAACTATTACCTAGGGCAAGTGAACTATTACATAGGGCAAGTGAACTATTACCTAGGGCAAATGAACTATTACCTAGGGCAAGTGAACTATTACCTAGGGCAAGTGAACTATTACCTAGGGCAAGTGAACTGAGCAATCAGGCAAGTTGGCCTGCTTTAAAGTTCCCCCACGTGATTTGTTTTAATGAAAACAACAAAACTGTAAGGAGCCTGAAACCATTGTTTAAGTGAAAAACTGACAATGTATGGCAGCTAGGCAAGTTGAACCTGCTCTGAGGTTGTCCCAATAGAAGGGATTTGTATTTTATTTTACAGAAAAAAGTAAGATTTCCAGTATGGGTGTTGCAAATTAAGTTGGTTTTTAACCTGCTACACTGGAAGTGTAACTATTACCTAGGGCAAGTGAACTATTACCTAGGGCAAGTGAACTATTACCTAGGGCAAGTGAACTATTACCTAGGGCAAGTGAACTATTACCTAGGGCAAGTGAACTATTACCTAGGGGAAGTGAACTATTACCTAGGGCAAGTGAACTATTACCTAGGGCAAGTGAACTATTACATAGGGCAAGTGAACTATTACCTAGGGCAAGTGAACTATTACCTAGGGCAAGTGAACTATTACCTAGGGCAAGTGAACTATTACCTAGGGCAAGTGAACTGAGCAATCAGGCAAGTTGGCCTGCTTTAAAGTTCCCCCACGTGATTTGTTTTACTGAAAACAACAAAACTGTAAGGAGCCTGAAACCATTGTTTAAGTGAAAAACTGACAATGTATGGCAGCTAGGCAAGTTGAACCTGCTCTGAGGTTGTCCCAATAGAAGGGATTTGTATTTTATTTTACAGAAAAAAGTAAGATTTCCAGTATGGGTGTTGCAAATTAAGTTGGTTTTTAACCTGCTACACTGGAAGTGTAACTTGTCTTTTAAGTGGGATAACAAGTTTATGAACTTTTAAAACAGTATCATTTTCCAATGTCTCTTCAATAGAGAAATCTGGACACATTTTTTCTTAACACAAATAAATTGGCTTAGGCTATAAATACATATAGTATTAAATAGAGCCATGACTACATGGAACTCTCTGCCACCCCAAGCAATAAAGCCAAATAAATACATAAAAAAACACATATAAGAGCACCTTGTGGCACAACAGGGACTGTGAAGGGACACAGCCATTTGTACATAGTTTGTATTGCAATTTACACTGTATTATGTATTGTATTTTGTAGGTATGTGGCCTTGAATGAGCCTTGGCTTGTCCTTTTTCTGAAGCGAGAGGCGGAGACAGGAGATGTGTCACGTTCTGACCTTAGTTCCTTTGTTTTGTCTTTGTTTTAGTGTGGTCAGGGCGTGAGTTGTGGTGGGCAGTCTATGTTCTTTTTTCTATGATTTGCTATTTCTGTGTTTGGCCTGGTATGGTTCTCAATCAGAGGCAGCTGTTTTTCGTTGTCCCTGATTGAGAACCATAATTAGGTAGCCTGGTTTCACCTTTGAGTTGTGGGTTGATTATTTTCTGTTCAGTGTTTTTTGTATTCACCGTTCAGGACTGTTTCGTTCTCGTTATTTTGGTTTGTGTTCATGATAATCAATTATCAATATGGACATTTACCACGCTGCGCATTGGTCCTCCTCTTTTTCCACCAACAACGGCCATTACAAGATGATGGATATTATGTATTTATTTTTAAATGTTGATTTCTGATTAGACTCCAGGAAGGCAGCGGCTAAATGGGGATCTAAAATAAATACTAAATACATAACCTTACCACTTTGTTTCCCCTAGCCAGATGGGACAGGGCGCATAGAGGCTAGGTCTACAGTTGATCAGACTGATTCAGCATGTCAGATCGCTAATGTTTAGGTCTAGGCTGCTACAACATTTCTATAAAGAGTTTTTGCTTTCCTGTTGGGAGTTCTTTTCCGGTTTGCTAAAATAATACCAGAGGAAAGTGGAGAGAGTGCTCTGCTTTCTATAGACATGTGCCATGCCCGACCCACGTGACCTGTGCCGTGAGTCTGATTGGTCAAGACACACACACACACACACACACACACACACACACACACACACACATAACCTGCAGCACTCTGATGAGAAAGTGACAAATTATGATGCAAGGCAAGTTAGTCCCTCTTTTCATCGCTTTTGTGTCCCAACAATGTATTAAACCAATTAGAAAGTGCTGGGCCAAATGCAGTCTGATGATATAGCTGTGGGCCAGGCTCAGGATGCTGAGGAAGGGTGTATATCATTAAGTAAGAACACAAGGGGACTTTGCCACATGACGGCCCTGCTCTCACTTTTGTCTGAGCCAGACGAGAACTGACATTATAGGCAGAAGATGGGGTCTCTCTTTCATTCGCTCCCTCTGTTTTTCCTTTCTCTTTTCCACTCATACTCTAGCCTACTCTCATTCCCTCACCCTTTCCTCTTTTCCACTCATACTCTAGCCTACTCTCATCCCCTCACCCTTTCTCTTTTCCACTCATACTCTAGCCCTCTCTCATTCCCTCACCCTTTCCTCTTTCCTACTCATACTCTAGCCCTCTCTCATTCCCTCACCCTTTCCTCTTTCCTACTCATACTCTAGCCCTCTCTCATTCCCTCACCCTTTCCTCTTTCCTACTCATACTCTAGCCCTCTCTCATTCCCTCACCCTTTCCTCTTTCCTACTCATACTCTAGCCCTCTCTCATTCCCTCACCCTTTCCTCTTTCCTACTCATACTCTAGCCCTCTCTCATTCCCTCACCCTTTCCTCTTTCCTACTCATACTCTAGCCCTCTCTCATTCCCTCACCCTTTCCTCTTTCCTACTCATACTCTAGCCCTCTCTCATTCCCTCACCCTTTCCTCTTTTCCATCTCTCCTCTCCCCATCATTCATTTCAAATCTCTTCCACCATGTTCATGTCCAGGTGTGTGAGCGTTTCATCGTGCAGTGCATGCGTGTGTCAATCCCTCAGCCCTCCATCACTGATCACAGTGTTTAGGGTCAGGGGTCGTCCCATACACTCTAAATTAAAACACTATACTGACTGTAGAGCAGATACTGTAGAGGGCATTCCTCAGGGATAATGAACACTCCCAAAATGCTCCCACAATGCTCCCACAACTCTTCCCAGGGCCTAGACAGGCAGAATTATTTCCAGAGCTCCTGTTTCTCCTGGCCTCTCTTGCGGACAGCAGCGCTCTGCTCACCTCCTAGTCATGGTTACAGCCAGGCATCTGTCTAATCTCAGCATGGGGAATAACATGACCCTCTCTGCTCCATTGGGCTAAAGCTAGGAGGAGGGGTCACTGTTAGTAGGAATGAGTGTGTGTGTGTGAGGGGGGACTCTGTAACATAAACTCTGATCAGGTGTTGATTTAAACGACCTGCAGCAGCTGTGGCCCCAGCCTGCCTACACACAGACATACAGTTAACTGGATGGTCAGAGAGAGAAAGAGAGGGAGATAGGGGAGAGAGAGAAATACCAAAGTGTGCCAACACAACATCAAGATGTGTGACCTGTTGCCACAAGAAAAGGGCAACCAGTGAACAATAAACACCATTGTAAATACAACCCATATTTATTATTATTCTATTTTCTCTTTTGCACATCGTTACAGCCCTGTATATAGCCATAATATGTCTCCCATTCCTTTAGAACTTTTGTGAGAGTGACAGAGATAGAGAGAGTCTAGACAGAGGGAGAGGTGACAAAAATAAAGATTAAGAGTGAGAAAGAGACAGAGACAGAGACATATAGAGGGACAGAGACAGGGAGAGGTTGTGTGTGATTGTGTTGAGTGAGAAAGAGACAGAGACATATAGAGGGACAGAGACAGAGAGAGGTTGTGTGTGATTGTGTTGAGTGAGAAAGAGACAGAGACATATAGAGGGACAGAGACAGAGAGAGGTTGTGTGTGATTGTGTTGAGTGAGAAAGAGACAGAGACATATAGAGGGACAGAGACAGGGAGAGGTTGTGTGTGATTGTGTTGAGTGAGAAAGAGTCAGAGACATATAGAGGGACAGAAACAGAGAGAGGTTGTGTGTGATTGTGTTGAATGAGAAAGAGACAGAGAGAGGTTGTGTGTGATTGTGTTGAGTGAGAAAGAGACAGAGACATATAGAGGGACAGAGACAGAGAGAGGTTGTGTGTGATTGTGTTGAGTGAGAAAGAGACAGAGAGAGGTTGTGTGTGATTGTGTTGAGTGAGAAAGAGACAGAGACATATAGAGGGACAGAGACAGAGAGAGGTTGTGTGTGATTGAGTTGAGTGAGAAAGAGACAGAGAGAGGTTGTGTGTGATTGTGTTGAGTGAGAAAGAGACAGAGACATATAGAGGGACAGAGACAGAGAGAGGTTGTGTGTGATTGTGTTGAGTGAGAAAGAGACAGAGAGAGGTTGTGTGTGATTGTGTTGAGTGGGAAAGAGACAGAGAGAGGTTGTGTGTGATTGTGTTGAGTGGGAAAGAGACAGAGACATATAGAGGGACAGAGACAGAGAGAGGTTGTGTGTGATTGTGTTGAGTGAGAAAGAGACAGAGAGAGGTTGTGTGTGATTGTGTTGAGTGAGAAAGAGACAGAGAGAGGTTGTGTGTGATTGTGTTGAGTGAGAAAGAGACAGAGAGAGGTTGTGTGTGATTGTGTTGAGTGAGAAAGAGACAGAGAGAGGTTGTGTGTGATTGTGTTGAGTGAGAAAGAGACAGAGAGAGGTTGTGTGTGATTGTGTTGAGTGAGAAAGAGACAGAGAGAGGTTGTGTGTGATTGTGTGCTGATCTGTTCTCTGAGAATGTTGACTATTAATAACATCAGAGGCGGCCATATTGAGCACAATAAAGTCGGCAGCTTTATTGTTGTCATTCAAATCTAATCTCTTATCTGCAAGGAGAAGAAGAAGAATATAGTGTATATTAGCTATGTCTATCACTCTCTCTTTCTCTCTGCATAACAATGTCACACAACTTTACTAGACACAAAACTTTCTCACAGGCCGCATGAGATTCAGTCCTTCTGTAACTCAACAGCTACTTTCTTATCTCTCGCTCTGATTGTTTCAGCCTACAATGCTCCGTTTCTCTCTGCTCTCTCCTTAGACAGGTATAACGGTGTCATTCATTCAATGGGACTCAATTTGCTTCTTTAATCGCAGACCAGAAGTCTCTACCTGAATAGTAAACAAACAAAAATTTGACCAACTCTGGACATTTTATTAGTCCCCACAAGGTCAATTGCTATATCTAGGGGGTTTGGGGTTAGAATTAGTGTTAGGGTTATAATTAAGTTTACAGCTAGGAGCTAGGGTTTGTTTTAGGGTTAGGGTTATGAGGTAAGGTTAGGTTTAGGGTTAGGGTTAAGGTTAGGTTTTTGGGTTAGGGCTAGGTTTAGGGTTAGGGAAATATGATTTGAATGGTACTGACTTATGTGTCCCCACAAGGTCAGTTATACAAGACTGTGTGTGTGTGTGTGTGTGTGTGTTCTTCGAGGTGGTGTGAAGAGTTACACTTTAAGGTTAAGGATGTCATCGTTGAAGTCCTCACACATGTCAAGTCTTGTCCTCATAGCAAGGGCTTTACGACCGATACCATCACTCATCACAGCGGCGAAACTGAGCACACACACACACTGCAATATACACACAGCTACACACTTGTCTCACAATTTAACAACCTCTGTTGAGGAAAAATTTGCTGAGCAAAAGGGCTTTAAAGAATTGTGGAATAGTTTAAACAAAGCATATAAACATTTCAGTAAAATCAATCAAACACTGAATAAAACCAATCAAACACTGAATAAAACCAAACACTGAAAAGTCAATAAAGCTTTAGAATTCCACAAGGTTTTTTAAAGCCTGTCATGAAGCACGCCACAGAGAGAATCAAGGTAATTCCTCTCGCAAAGCAAAAATAAGAGACAAAAGGGAACATCTGTTACGGTGCGTGAATGAGGACCCAAAAGCGAATCAACTTAAACAGAGCTTCTTTAATTACCAAACATAGGTAGGCTCAGATGGACCGGCAGATTCCGACAGGACAGGACAAGGTTACAGCAAACATGACGGCAGTCTGGTTCAGGCATGAATGACACAAACAAACAAGAATCCGACAAGGACAGGAGCAGAAACAGAGAGAGATATAGGGACCTAATCAGAGGGAAAAAGGGAACAGGTGGGGAACGGGGTGAATGGGTAGTTAGAGGAGACAAGGGACAGCTGGGGGAAAGCGGGGGAGAAAAGGTAACCTAACACGACCAGCAGAGGGAGACAGGGTGAAGGGAAAGGACAGAGACAAGACAACATGACAGTACATGACAGTACCCCCCCACTCACCGAGCGCCTCCTGGCGCACTCGAGGAGGAAACCTGGCGGCAACGGAGGAAATCATCAATCAGCGCACGGTCCAGCACGTCCCGAGAGGGAACCCAACTCCTCTCCTCAGGACCGTACCCCTCCCAGTCAACTAGGTACTGATGACCACGGCCCCGAGGACGCATGTCCAAGATTTTACGGACCCTGTAGATAGGTGCGCCCTCGACAAGGATGGGGGGGGGGGGGGGAAGACGAGCGGGGGCGCGAAGAACGGGCTTAACACAGGAGACATGGAAGACCGGGTGGACGCGACGAAGATATCGCGGAAGAAGAAGTCGCACTGCGACAGGATTAATGACCTGAGAGATACGGAATGGACCAATGAACCGCGGGGTCAACTTGCGAGAAGCCGTCTTAAGGGGAAGGTTCTGAGTGGAGAGCCAAACTCTCTGACCGCGACAATATCTAGGGCTCTTCGTTCTACGCTTATTAGCAGCTCTCACAGTCTGCGCCCTATAACGGCAAAGTGCAGACCTGACCCTCTTCCAGGTGCGCTCGCAACGTTGGACAAAAGCCTGAGCGGAGGGGACGCTGGACTCGGCGAACTGAGATGAGAACAACGGAGGCTGGTACCCGAGGCTACTCTGAAAAGGAGATAGCCCGGTCGCAGACGAAGGAAGCGAGTTGTGGGCGTATTCTGCCCAGGGGAGCTGTTCTGACCAAGACGCAGGGTTGCGAAAAGAAAGACTGCGTAAGATGCGACCAATAGTCTGATTGGCCCGTTCTGCTTGACCGTTAGACTGGGGGTGAAAGCCGGAAGAGAGACTGACGGAAGCCCCAATCAAACGGCAAAACTCCCTCCAAAATTGAGACGTGAATTGCGGACCTCTGTCCGAAACGACGTCTGACGGAAGGCCATGAATTCTGAAAACATTCTCGATGATGATTTGTGCCGTCTCTTTAGCAGAAGGAAGCTTAGCAAGGGGAATGAAATGAGCCGCCTTAGAGAACCTATCGACAACCGTAAGAATAACAGTCTTCCCCGCTGACGAAGGCAGTCCGGTGACAAAATCTAAGGCGATGTGAGACCACGGTCGAGAGGGAATAGGAAGCGGCCTGAGACGGCCGGCAGGAGGAGAGTTACCGGACTTAGTCTGCGCGCAGACCGAACAAGCAGCCACGAAACGACGCGTGTCATGCTCCCGGGTGGGCCACCAGAAACGCTGGCGAATGGAAGCAAGCGTACCCCGAACGCCAGGGTGGCCGGCTAACTTGGCAGAGTGAGCCCACTGAAGAACGGCCAGACGAGTAGGAACGGGAACGAAAAGAAGGTTCCTAGGACAAGCGCGCGGCGACGGAGTTTGAGTGAGTGCTTGCTTTACCTGCCTCTCAATTCCCCAGACAGTCAACCCGACAACACGCCCCTCAGGGAGAATCCCCTCGGGGTCAGTGGAGGCTACTGAAGAACTGAAGAGACGAGACAAAGCATCAGGCTTGGTGTTCTTAGAGCCCGGACGATAAGAAATCACGAACTCGAAACGAGCGAAAAACAGCGCCCAACGCGCCTGACGCGCATTAAGTCGTTTGGCAGAACGGATGTACTCAAGGTTCCTATGGTCAGTCCAAACGACAAAAGGAACGGTCGCCCCCTCCAAACACTGTCGCCGTTCGCCTAGGGCTAACCGGATGGCGAGCAGTTCGCGGTTACCCACATCATAGTTACGTTCCGACGGCGACAGGCGATGAGAAAAATACGCGCATGGGTGGACCTTGTCGTCAGAGAGGGAGCGCTGAGAAAGGATGGCTCCCACTCCCACCTCTGACGCGTCCACCTCGACAACGAACTGTCTAGAGACGTCAGGTGTAACAAGGATAGGAGCGGATGTAAAACGATTCTTGAGGAGATCAAAAGCTCCCTGGGCGGAAACGGACCACTTAAAGCACGTCTTGACAGAAGTAAGGGCTGTGAGAGGAGCTGCCACCTGACCGAAATTACGGATGAAACGACGATAGAAGTTCGCGAAGCCGAGAAAGCGCTGCAGCTCGACGCGTGACTTAGGGACGGGCCAATCAATGACAGCTTGGACCTTAGCGGGATCCATCTTAATGCCTTCAGCGGAAATAACAGAACCGAGAAATGTGACGGAGGAGGCATGAAAAGTGCACTTCTCAGCCTTCACAAAAAGACAATTCTCTAAAAGGCGCTGGAGGACACGTCGAACGTGCTGAACATGAATCTGGAGTGACGGTGAAAAAATCAGGATATCGTCAAGGTAAACGAAAACAAAGATGTTCAGCATGTCTCTCAGGACATCATTGACTAATGCCTGAAAGACAGCTGGAGCGTTAGCGAGGCCGAAAGGAAGAACCCGGTATTCAAAGTGCCCTAACGGAGTGTTAAACGCCGTCTTCCACTCGTCCCCCTCCCTGATGCGCACGAGATGGTAAGCGTTACGAAGGTCCAACTTAGTGAAAAACCTGGCTCCCTGCAGGATCTCGAAGGCTGAAGACATAAGAGGAAGCGGATAACGATTCTTCACTGTTATGTCATTCAGCCCTCGATAATCTATGCAGGGGCGCAGAGACCCGTCCTTCTTCTTGACAAAAAAAAACCCCGCTCCGGCGGGAGAGGAGGAGGGGACTATGGTACCGGCGTCAAGAGCTACAGACAAATAATCTTCGAGAGCCTTACGTTCGGGAGCCGACAGAGAGTATAGTCTACCCCGGGGGGGGGTGGTTCCCGGAAGGAGATCAATACTACAATCATACGACCGGTGTGGAGGAAGAGAGGTGGCCCTGGACCGACTGAACACCGTGCGCAGATCGTGATATTCCTCCGGCACCCCTGTCAAATCACCAGGCTCCTCCTGTGAAGAAGAGACAGAGGAAACAGGAGGGATAGCAGACATTAAACATTTCACATGACAAGAGACGTTCCAGGAGAGGATAGAATTACTAGACCAATTAATGGAAGGATTATGACAAACTAGCCAGGGATGGCCCAAAACAACAGGTGTAAAAGGTGAACGAAAAATTAAAAAAGAAATGGTTTCACTATGATTACCAGAAACAGTGAGGGTTAAAGGTAGCGTCTCACGCTGAATCCTGGGGAGAGGACTACCATCCAGGGCGAACAAGGCCGTGGGCTCCTTTAACTGTCTGAGAGGAATGTCATGTTCCCGAGCCCAGGTCTCGTCCATAAAACAGCCCTCCGCCCCAGAGTCTATTAAGGCACTGCAGGAAGCTGACGAACCGGTCCAGCGTAGATGGACCGACAAGGTAGTGCAGGATCTTGAAGGAGAGACAGGAGTAGTAGCGCTCACCAGTAGCCCTCCGCTTACTGACGAGCTCTGGCCTTTTACTGGACATGAAGTGACAAAATGACCAGCGGAACCGCAATAGAGACAGAGGCGGTTGGTGATTCTCCGTTCCCTCTCCTTAGTCGAGATGCGGATACCTCCCAGCTGCATGGGCTCAGCACCCGAGCCGGCAGAGGAAGATGGTAGTGATGCGGAGAGGGAGGCGACGGAGAGCGCGAGCTCCTTTCCACGAGCTCGGTGACGAAGATCAACCCGTCGCTCAATGCGAATAGCGAGTTCAATCAAGGAATCCACGCTGGAAGGAACCTCCCGGGAGAGAATCTCATCCTTTACCTCTGCGCGGAAACCCTCCAGAAGACGAGCGAGCAAGGCCGGCTCGTTCCAGCCACTGGAGACAGCAAGAGTGCGAAACTCAATAGAGTAGTCTGTTATGGATCGATTGCCTTGACATAGGGAAGACAGGGCCCTGGAAGCCTCCTCCCCAAAAACAGATCGATCAAAAACCCGTATCATCTCCTCCTTAAAGTCTTGATACTGGTTAGTACACTCAGCCCTTGCCTCCCAGATTGCCGTGCCCCACTCACGAGCCCGTCCAATAAGGAGAGATATGACGTAGGCGACACGAGCAGTGCTCCTGGAGTAAGTGTTGGGCTGGAGAGAAAACACAATATCACACTGGGTGAGGAACGAGCGGCATTCAGTGGGCTCCCCAGAGTAACACGGCGGGTTATTGATTCTGGGCTCCGGAGATTCGAAAGCCCTGGAAGTGGCCGGTGGATCGAGGCGGAGATGGTGAACCTGTTCTGTGAGGTTGGAGACTTGGGTGGCCAGGGTCTCAACGGCATGTCGAGCAGCAGACAATTCCTGCTCGTGTCTGCCTAGCATCGCTCCCTGGATCTCGACGGCTGAGTGGAGAGGATCCGAAGTCGCTGGGTCCATTCTTGGTCGGATTCTTCTGTTACGGTGCGTGAATGAGGACCCAAAAGCGAATCAACTTAAACAGAGCTTCTTTAATTACCAAACATAGGTAGGCTCAGATGGACCGGCAGATTCCGACAGGACAGGACAAGGTTACAGCAAACATGACGGCAGTCTGGTTCAGGCATGAATGACACAAACAAACAAGAATCCGACAAGGACAGGAGCAGAAACAGAGAGAGATATAGGGACCTAATCAGAGGGAAAAAGGGAACAGGTGGGGAACGGGGTGAATGGGTAGTTAGAGGAGACAAGGGACAGCTGGGGGAAAGCGGGGGAGAAAAGGTAACCTAACACGACCAGCAGAGGGAGACAGGGTGAAGGGAAAGGACAGAGACAAGACAACATGACAGTACATGACAACATCGATTCACACAGCAGCCCAGTTATTCATCTCTGCATTGATATTGTGCCTCCCATGTACGCACGCATGCACCCACACACAACACACAACACACACTCCCCATTTAAACTGCCACTCATATATTTCATTGCCAGTACAGCCATCATTCACTGTCATTCATTACCAACTGTCTAAGCTGTCAGTCACTATCACTCACCGTCAATCAGATCGGCTCCAAGCAGACATACAAAGTATCATGAATACCGAGTAGAACATCCCACTCCTCCATGATCTCTTTCACTGTGACTATAGCCTTGAGTGAGTGCGATGCTCGCCACCGACAGAATATGTCATTTAACAGGATCTCTGTGCAGTGATAATGTATGCAGGTGTATGAGACATTTTCAAAGTGTATGATACGGGTAATGTGCAATGGATGCACTATGTTGAGTTTGTAATGTCGAGTGTCTGTTTTGCATACAGCAGTACTAAGACAATGTGTCTAAGAAAATGTTACCCATGGGGACATTATATACTAAATAAAAATATAAACACAACATGCAACAATTTCTAAGATTTTTCTGAGTTACAGTTCATAAAGGGAAATCAGCCAATGGAAATAAATTCATTAGGGCCAATTCAATGGATTTCACATGACTGGGCAGGGGTGCAGCCATGGGTGGGCTTGGAGGGCATCCATGGAGGGCATAGGCCAACCCACTTGGCAGCCAGGCCCACCCACTGGGGATCCGGGCCCAGCCAATCAGAATGATTTTTTTTCCCAAAAAAGAGCTTTATTACAGACAGAAACGTGGTTTGCGGTTGTGAGGCTGGTTGGACGTACTGCCAAATTCTCTAAAACGATGGAGGCAGCTTATAGTATAGAAATTAACATGACATTTTCTGGCAATAATTGGACATTCCTGCAGTCAGCATGCCAATTGCACGCTCCCTCCCATGGGGCGGCAGGTAGCAGAGTGGTTAGAGCGTTGGTTCAGTAACCGAAAAGTTGCTGTATCAAATCCAGAGCTGGCAAGGCAGTTAACCAATCCAATGTTCCCCGGGCACCGTGGACATCAATTAAGACAGTCCCCCCCCCCAAACTTCGAGAGAAATACATTTTTTGTGTGTATGGAACATTTTTGATTTTTTTTATTTCAGCTCATGAAACAGGGGACCAACACTTTACATGTTGTGTTAATTTTTTTGTTCAGTATAGTTTACCTTTATCTGCCAATGTGATATCAGCTCAGCTGACTTCTAACTCACACACACACCAGTGATGTCAGTCCAAGGGGTGTGTTTGGGGGTCCCAGGAAGGTCCTGAGAGCAGGAAGTGACCTCATCCCTGATTGTGACCCCTAACACACTCCCCCAGCACCACGGCATGGTTCTGTTTCCTGTTGATAGAGACCAGAGAGCAGAGCTGCTGGAAAATCTTTATGTATTTATACAGAAACACAATACACACACTCTGTTTAGTGTTAATCAACCGTGACTGACTGAGTACCTCTTTGGTGTGAGCGTATATAAGGGAGAATGCATGCATGATTGCACACGTGCAGTCACTAACATACACACAGCAAACTATTAAGTCCCCACTGTTGCTACGATGATTGCACTGTGAATGAGTTACAATAGCACCCTTGTTAGCCAAGCCAGTATAGACAGAACAGAACAGTATATCAGCCTAGCCCCCAGTGTGTTAGCAGCAGCAGTATATCTGCCTAGCTTCTGTGTGTTAACTATCCCATCACAATGAACCCAGTGAGGACTGAGGAGGGACAGCTAAGGTGTCAGCAGCTCTCACTAGTATGATCTGGCTCAGCTACAGGCTGCCAGCATATAAATATAACATACAGTACATAAACTTACACAGAGGAATTGTGTGTGTGTGTGTGTGTGTGTGTGTGTGTGTGTGTGTGTGTGTGTGTGTGTGTGTGTGTGTGTGTGTGCGTGTGTGCGCGTGTGTGCGTGCGTGCGTGCGTGCGTGCGTGTGTGTGTGCGTGTGTGTTCATGTGTGTCTTGTCTGCTCTGGAGTGCTCTAGGGTGTTGTATATCCAGCACTGGTCTCCTTAACCACTCTCTGAGGGCCCTAGTGAACACAATACCTGCCTGTCTGTTAGCTATGGGGCATGTCGGGCCCCTCTGAGTGAACAATGCTCCTGTTTGTGTAAGTTAATGTGCTCTGCTGAGTTCATGTTAAACCACTCTAAGAATCGCATACTGTAGCACTGTAGTCCCCAGGCCTACCTCTCTCACTACACCACCACCAAGGGAATATCACTACAACCCTGCAATCATTACTCAACAGAGAGGGGGGAAGAGAGGCAGAAATGGAGTGAGGGAGAGAGAGATGGATTTGGTAAAATAATGTGGTCCAAGGAAAGACTATGATTATATTAGAGAGGTAGAAGGACATTTTTCTTCACCAATGTTTTCTAGCAAAGGAGTTTGATTACAAATGTGGTTAATGTAGATGCTGGTGATCCTATACATCCACAGTTTGATCTAACTTCTGGGCGTCTGGCTCTACTGCCTCCACCAGGTGCTAAACTCTGGGTCTTTGTACACACTGAAACTTAAAATAGACTCGAAATCCAATTGTAACTCATTTGTATTGTCCACATACAATGAGTGTACAAAACATTAAGAACACCTGCTCTTTCCATGACATAGACTGACCAGGTGAATCTAGGTGAAGGCTGTGATCCCTTATTGATGTCACTTGTTAAATCTACTTCAATCAGTGTAGATGAAGGAGAGGAAACAGGTTAAAGAAGGATTTTTAAGCCTTGAGACAATTGAGCCGTGGTTTGTGTGTGTGTGTGCGAACCTCTTTGTGTTAAATAAACAAAGGTTATATAAAAATAAACAAAAGTGTCCATCTGGCTGTGGTATAGTCCAGCTACTGGACCCACACCTATAGAGCTGACTCCTATTGATTCTCTGACATGCCTAGAGCTCTTCTGTTATTGGTTGTCAATGGCATGCCTAGAGCTC
>NC_143026.1:20962500-20965000 GCF_057628025.1 Oncorhynchus mykiss
CGACTCCACTTTGTCCCTGTACTGTCGTTTTGCCTCTTTGATTGCCTTACGGAGGTCATAGCTGGTCTCTTTGTGCACATCCATGTTTCCAGCCACCTTTCTGTGGTTAAATGCGGTGGTTTGTGCTTTCAGTTTTGTGCGAATGCTGCCATCTATCCACATCTTTTTGTCACCGTTGGAACAACATCCTCTATGCACTTCCTGATGAACTCAGTCAACGAGTCAGTGTATACATCGATACTATTTTCAGAGGTAACCCAGAACATTTCCCAGTCTGCGTGATCAAAAAAATGTTGAAGCATAGGTTCCGATTGGTCAGACCAACGTTGAACAGTCCTTACCGCGGGTACTTCTTATTTAAGTTAGTGCCTATAGGAGGGGAATAGCAAAATGGTGGCGGGTCAAGATATCTGAAGAGAGCGATGATTCCATAAAACAGAGCATGTTACAGTCCCTGATGTCTCTCTGGAAAGAGACCGTTGCCCGGAGCTCGTCTACATTAGTGAATAATATACTGAGAAGTTGTGGACGGTATGCACACCTCCTGAAACTGACTAGAAGCCCACTCCTTCTTCCGCTTCTCTGGCATCGGCGTTTTGTTGCAGCCCAGATGATGAATGGAACTGCCTCGCGGAGTTCAGTCAAAGGATCCAATTCAGTCAAATCTCCGGTCAAAATGATGGTGAGTGACTGTCGATCTAATACCAAAAGTTATTTTTGGCTGTAGGTAATAATGCAAGAAACATTCTGAGCAAATAATGTAAGAAATAACACCAAAAAACACCAAGTACTGCAAAGTTGGCTAGGAGTTCAAATCAGGGGGAACATCGTCGTCGCCATCTTGTCACGGTCACGTGGGTGAGTTCCCAGGACAATTGTCCCCCTTGATCTTTATTACACACAGAACCAGAACCAGGAGAGCAGAAACAGTAGACAGACGGATAGACAGACAGACAGGAGCTGAAACACGACACAACACAACACACTCACTGCCCTACACTGTCCTGCTTTGTGATACAGTACGATAGCAGATGTGACATAGTGTGATGATATTGTGCTCTGTGTTTGCATTACGTCTTGTCTGAAGTCCCTGGCTAAGTTTGCACTGTTATAGCAAAACATTTGTTTTGTTTGTTTACTAACTTGCCTCTGATGGGGATTTGTCCAATTATGAAGTCGACAGGAGAAGGGTGTGCGTGTCTGACTGCTTGCTTGCGTGCCCATGTGTGTACATGCTTGTGTTTGCTTTATTGATGCCCTATTGAGCCCAGTTCTGCTCGTTAGCGAGTGATTGTCTCTGTCTTTTGTTTGAGAAGAAGAGAAGAGAAGAGAAGAGAAGAGAAGAGACGAGAAGAGACGAGAAGAGAATGGGAGCTAACTCTGTAATCATCCACCCTGTATGTGGTCTCCCCCATTATATACACATGGGTCTTGTGGAACTGCACACAAACATTGCTATTGCTATAACACCACTGGTATAGTCTTGTTTGTTTCGGCCAGGGTCACTGAATCAATTCTAAGGAAAGACTTAGGGAATGGGATGACACTTTTGTGTGTGTGTGTGTGTCTGGCCTGGCCTTGTTTGTCTCTCAGTGGAACAGCTCCTATCGTTGCTAGTCTTATCATGTCCAGTCTATAATTGTACCTGAAGGTAGTTTATTCACATTTACATATTCAAACCAGTTGTTATGGCTTCTCTTATCTCACCACCTGGGTACAATAATAAAGTGATTTAATCAGACACACATACAGGCACACACATACACAGACATAGGTAGACACACATAGACGTTTAGTCTGTGAAGGACTTGGCCTGTGAAGCGCTTCAGTGAGTGAGGGATGGAGAGAAGGTGAGAGAGAGATGCAGAGAGAAAGAGAGAGAGAGATATAATTATAGAGTAGTGTATGGTAGTGTAGTGTATTATACAGAGCATTTGGAAAGTATTCAGACCCCTTGAATTGTTCCACATTTTGTTACGTTACAGCCTTATACTAAAATGGATCTACACACAATACCCCATAATGACAAAGCAAAAACAGGTTTTTAGACATTTTTGCAAATGAAAAACTGAAATATCACATTTATATAAGTATTTAGACCCTTTACTCAGTGCTTTGTTAAAGCACCTTAGGCAGTGATTACAGCCTGGAGTCTTCTTGGGTTTGACGATACAAGCTTGGTACACCTGTACTTGGGGAGTTTCTCCCATTCCTCTCTGCAGATCCTCTCAAGTTTTGTCAGGTTAGAAGGGGAGCGTCGCTGCACAGCTATTTTCAGGTCTCTCCAGATATGTTTGATTGGGTTCAGTTCTCTGGCTGGGCCGCTCAAGGACATTCAGAGAGTTGTCCCGAAGCCATTCCTGCGTTGTCTTGGCTGTGTGCTTAGGGTCGTTGTCCTGTTGGAAGGTGAACATTAGCCCCAGTCAGAGGTCCTGAGCGCTCTAGAGCAGGTTTTCAGAAAGCATCTCTTTGTACTTTGCTCTGTTCATCTTTGCCTCAA
>NC_143026.1:20970000-20982500 GCF_057628025.1 Oncorhynchus mykiss
CTCAGTTGTTGAATCTTGTTATGTTCATACAAATATTTAAACATGTTAAGTTTGCTGAAAATAAACGCAGTTGACAGTGAGAGAATGTTTATTTTTTTGCTGAGTTTATATTTTACAATAGTTATCTTTTGTTTGTTTTTATTTCTATCCCGCTTGTTGATTCTTTCAAATGTGTAAAGTAATTCTCTGTTAGTTTTCTCATGATTTGATAGGGTCTAATTGCGTTGCTGTCCTGGGGCTCTGTGTGGTCTGTTTGTGTTTGTGAACAGAGTCCCCATATAAGCTGGCTGACGAGACTTTTCTCCAGGTCCATCTCTCTCTCTCTCAAATCAATTCAAAAGGCTTTATTGGCATGGAATGTGTTACCACATACATTGTGTCATGACGCTGGCCTGGGGGTAGTTTTATGACAGTCATAAATACCTCTCCCCCTTTTTACTCTCTCTACCCTACTGATGTGACTATTGAAATCCCTTGGTTAACATAGAGATTCTGGGAACATCAGAAGGTGGGGGGAAATGAACCATATTTTGGTAATCCAACCAGTTGAACATATGTGTTGGTACTTAATGAATATGATGTCAGTTCGGTTGTCATCTGAGACATTCTCATCAATGATAGGATGACATAAACGATACAGTGGAAACTCTACACATTCTAGTTATCAGATTCACATGGAATTGTTGTGCAATTTAAATGTTTGAATATGAAATTATTTGTGAGGTGATGAAATGTGATTTTATCTTCTAAAATGTGAGAATTGGGTTTTCATGAGTGAATTAGGCCCGACTCAGTGGCCCGCCCAAGTGAAGAGACATTGGTTATAAACTATGAAACACGCCCTCCTCTCCCTTCCTATATAAAGCCTTGACGACAATATAACTTGCTGTTCCGGGTACATTAGGATGATGATCCGATGTCAGGTCAGAAGGATTCAGATATTAACTACAGAACGAAGCCAACCTCAGCGTGAGCTTGGTTGCGAATGATATGAACTTTGAACTCTTATTCGCTACAGAAGTGATACCTCCTAGCCGTTGAGTTAGCAGCGGCCGCTGTAAACATGGGCTAGGTAAGGACGGACAGAGTATCCCGTCTACCACACAACAACGAAACTAAACATTTCCCGTTCACCACCAGAGACAACTCCAAAGGACAAAGGACTCTGTTGGGCAACACGGCCTTCCATCTACCACCAACCTATTGAAGCGCAGCTCAGAGTAAATATTTATTGCATTTTCCTTTTCCAAATGGGCGGTAACTTAGAATGCATAAGATTCTGTATTTACGATAGAGCAGCTGCCTACTGCCCGATAGAGACATCGCTTCTCCCTTTGTTCTTCAGTCTACCCGCTCTTTCACTCAAACCCAGACCCCTTTTCTTTGTGTAACCAGCTGTCATATCTGTTCCGTTCGCTAGGGACGTTTTCCTTTATGACATAATTTGCAATCAAGGTATGATTCATTCTGTGTATATGTAATTCTGTGTGATTAGTTAGGTATTTAGTAAATAAATAAATAAACCCAATTTTGTATTGCTGATTCAACTTGTTAGCCATGGTTCATGAAGATAACCAAGAATTTACAACTTTCAGATGAGACTGAAATAAGGTGACGATTAATATTGACTGCTATTGATGTAAAATATTACTAGGTCTTTAAGAGTTTATTTGGAAGATAACTGCTCTATAAATATTATTTTGTGGTGCCCCGACTTTCTAGTTAATTACATTTACATGATTAGCTCAATCAGGTAATATTAATTACAGAGAAAGGATTTTATAGAATACCATCACTTAATCCGGCATAGCCAAAGACCCTGGGGCGGCAGGGTAGCCTAGTGGTAATGCCTTTCTTATTTTCTGTTGTGGTCTCAAGATGTTTGTATTTGTTTACAATTTTGGGAAAGAAAATTGCCCCTATAGTTCTTGCAGTGTAGGAGAAAATGCAACTCTATCTCTCTCTGAGTGCAGAGTGAGCACAACCTGTCCTCTCTGGGTAGCCAGATTTGTCTGTGACAGCCGGTCTCTATAGCCAGGCTGTGATCTCTGAGTCTGTACATAGTCAGTGTTGTCCTCAGTTTTCTATCAGTCACGGTGGTTCGATAGTCCGCCACCATGTACTCTCTCTCTCTGTCTGTCTATTTAAATTCTATTTCAATTCAAGGGGCTTTATTGGCATGGGAAACATATGCTAACATTGCCAAGGCAAGTGAAATAGATAATAAGCAAAGGGAAATAAACCACAAAAAATAACAGTAAACATTACACTCACAAAAGTTTCAAAAGAATAAAGACATTTCAAATGTCATATTATGTATATATTCAGTGTTGTAACGATGTGCAAATAGTTAAAATAAAAATAAATGAACAGAAATATGGTTTGTATTTACAATGGTGTTTGTTCTTCACTGGTTGCCATTTTCTTGTGGTAACAGGTCACAAATCTTGCTGCTTTGACAGCACACTGTGGTATTTCACCCAGTAGATATGGGAGTTTATCAAAATTGGATTTGTTTTCGAATTCTTTGTGGATCTGTTTAATCTGAGGTAAATATGTGTCTCTAATATGGTCATACATTTGGCAGGAGGTTAGTAAGTGCAGCTCAGTTTCCATCTTATTTTGTGGGCAGTGTGCACATAGCCTGTCATCTCCTGAGAGTCAGGTCGACCTTCGGCGGCCTTTCTTAATAGCAAGGCTATGCTCACTGAGTCTATACATATTCAAGGCTTTCCTTTATCTTAAGGATCGGACCCTGTAGCTCAGGCATTGAAATAAGGATATGCATGTTCTTGATACCATTTGAAAGGAAACACTTTGAAGTTTGTGGAAATGTGAAATTAATGTAGGAGAATTTAACACATTAGATCTGGTAAAAGAAAATACAAAGAGAAAAATAACTTTTTTTTGCCATAAAGTATTATTCCAGCCCAGGCACAATTTAGATGTTGGCCACAAGATGGCAGCAGTGTATGTGCAAAGTTTTAACAGATTAACAAGAATGTAAGCTTTCTGCCAATATCAGATATGGCTATGACAAAAAAATTATTGTTACTTACAACCTCATGCTAATTGCATTAGCCTACGTTAGCTCAACCGTCCCATGGGAGACCCTCCGATCCTGAAGAAGTTTTAATTCTGGGTCAGTCACAGTGGTCAGGTAGTCCTCCACTGTGTAATCTCTGTTTAAGGCCAAATAGCATTCTAGTTTGCTCCGTTTTTCATTAATTCTTTCCAATGTGTCAAATAATTCTATTTTTGTTTTCTCATGATTTGATTGGGTCTATTTTTGTTTTCTCATGATTTGATTGCTGGGCAACACGGACTTTCAACTCCCTCCAAAGATTTTCTATGGGGTTGAGATCTGCCACTCCAGGACCTTGAAATGATTCTTATGAAGCCACCCCTTCGTTGCCCGGGCGGTGTGTTTGGGATCATTGTCATGCTGAAAGACCCAGCCACGTTTCATCTTCAATGCCCTTGCTGATGGAAGGAGGTTTTCACTCAAAATCTCATGATACATGGCCCCATTCATTCTTTCCTTTACACGGATCAGTTGTCCTGGTCCCTTTGCAGAAAAATAGCTCCAAAGCATGATGTTTCCACCCCCATGCTTCACAGTAGGTATGGTGTTCTTTGGATGCAACTCACCATTCTTTGTCCTCCAAACACGACGAGTTGAGATTTACCAAAAAGTTATATTTTGGTTTCATCTGACCATATGACATTCTCCCAATCTTCTTCTGGATCATCCAAATGCTCTCTAGCAAACTTCAGACGGGACTGGACATGTACTGGCTTAAGCAGGGGGACACGTCTGGCACTGCAGGATTTGAGTCCCTGGCGGCGTAGTGTGTTACTGATGGTAGGCTTTGTTACTTTGGTCCCAGCTCTCTGCAGGTCATTCACTAGGTCCCCCTGTGTGGTTCTGGGATTTTTGCTCACCGTTCTTGTGATCATTTTGACCCCACGGGGTGAGATCTTGCATGGAGCCCCAGATCGAGGGAGATTATCAGTGGTCTTGTATGTCTTCCATTTCCTAATGATTGCTCCCACAGTTGATTTCTTCAAACCAAGCTGCTTACCTATTGCAGATTCAGTCTTCCCAGCCTGGTGCAGGTCTACAATTTTGTTTGTGGTGTCCTTTGAGAGCTCTTTGGTCTTGGCAATAGTGGAGTTTGAAGTGTGACTGTTTGAGGTTGTGGACAGGTGTATTTTATACTGATAACAAGTTCAAACAGGTGCCATTAATACAGATAACGAGTGGAGGACAGAGGAGCCTCTTAAAGAAGAAGTTACAGGTCTGTGAGAGCCAGAATTCTGACCAAATACTTATTTTGCAAATAATTTGCAAATAAATTCATGAAAAATCCTACAATGTGATTTTCTGGATTATTTTTTCTCATTTTGTCTGTCATAGTTGAAGTGTACCTATGATGAAAATTACAGGCCTCTCTCATATTTTTAAGTGGGAGAACTAGCACAATTGGTGGCTGACTAAATACTTTTTTGCCCCACTGTATATCTCTTTTAGCTTTGTGTGGAAACTGAATGCTGGGAGTGTATGTGCAGCTGATATTGACACCATTCTCTCTCCATTAACCCAATGAGACTCATCTCATAACACTGGCAATTAACGATTTTTCTTATTGTGACCAGTGGACTAGAGTTGAGAATATCTGTTTTTGTGTTATGCTTGTCACTTGTGTAAGTACTGCTTTTGGCCTTTTCTGTGAAAGTTCCATTAAATATCTCGCTCGCAGCATTTCAACGACAACAAGACATGAACATCCGCACAATGATGAAATAAATAAATATGTGAGATAATAAGCAGAGTGCTCAATGAGTGACATGAAACAGCTTTTCATATTCAGGCAAAGAGAGCGATGTTTCTTCAGTGGTGTCAGCCAGTCAAGACAAGTGTTGCTTGTCTCACATTTGAGAGGAGGGAATGAAGAGAGCAATGTTTTTGCAGTGGTGTCAGCCAGTCAAGACAAGTGTTGCTTGTCTCGCAGTTGAGAGGAGGGAATAAAGAGAGCGATGTTTCTGCAGTGGTGTCAGCCAGTCAAGACAAGTGTTGCTTGTCTCGCAGTTGAGAGGAGGGAATAAAGAGAGCGATGTTTCTGCAGTGGTGTCAGCCAGTCAAGACAAGTGTTGCTTGTCTCGCAGTTGAGAGGAGGGAATAAAGAGAGCGATGTTTCTGCAGTGGTGTCAGCCAGTCAAGACAAGTGTTGCTTGTCTCGCAGTTGAGAGGAGGGAATAAAGAGAGCGATGTTTCTGCAGTGGTGTCAGCCAGTCAAGACAAGTGTTGCTTGTCTCACAGTTGAGAGGAGGGAATAAAGAGGGTGATGTATTTGTGAAGGGGGAGAGGAGAAAAATAGAAAACGGGAGAAAGAAAAGAAAGAGAAGAGCAGAAGATATCCCTCCAGACAGAGGCAGAGAGTAAACAGAATCTTAGCTCTCGGACAGCCTGTGATTTTCACTCATCATATCACTGGCCCCTCTCAGCATGCAGTGTGTGTGTGTGTGTGTGTGTGTGTGTGCGTGTGTGTGTGTGTGTGTGTGTGTGTGTGTGTGTGTGTGTGTTTTAAACTGCAGCTATCCTCTCTCTCCTGTCATAACTGCATAGATGTGTGATCCCTTCAGAATAGTTGAGTTATTTTTTTGGCTTAAGGAAGAGAGAGAATAACTTTTAAAAGGTCATAAAGACTACCTATGGCTATCCAAAACAACATGCCAAGGGCATACTCAGATCTCTGTATTCATTGAGTGTGTTGTCTCTGTCAGGATGAGTCAAAAGCCTGACCATTTATTCATAGACAACAAGACAACAAGCTGAGAGGGTACTAAAAGCACTTAAAAAATAAGATGTTTTGTTGTCACGTACACCAGATAGGTGTGGTAAAATGTGTTGTTTTACTGGGTTAGCCATCGTAGTACGGCACCACTGGAACAAATTAGGGTGCCTTGCTGAAGGCACATTGGCAGATTTTTTACCTTGTCAGCTCAGGTATTCGAACCAGCAACCTTTCCGTTACTGGCCCAATGCTTTAACTGTTAGGCTACCTGCCGCCAAGGCTAGACTACCTCTAGTAGAGTACAGTGTGTGTGTGTGTTTGTGTGTGGCAATAAAGACGGAAGGTGATTTTCCATTCACACTCTTTCTAGTCCTTACACCTCTCCCTCATATGATGAGTCCTCTCCTCTACAGCTCCTCTTTCTAAATGAGTCACTATGTTAAGTAGCTCTATGGTGCTTCCACAATGAGAAGACATTTACATAAATTGTTCTCAGTAGAAGCTTACCTAATCTGCCGGTGCATGAACAGTGATTGCGGCTAGAACACAAACCCAGACCAATCCCTATGCACTCCCAGGCACCTTGAAAAGAATTGCACTGGAATGGATAGCGTTTTTTTTGCGTTGATCTTAACGTTTTTTGTAAATAATGTTCCGGCTATTGTTTCCGCCGTTGTTTCGCATTGTTTCCTTTTCAGAACAGCGATCACTAACCTCAATTTGGATTAAAATGTCTTCTTCAAGGAGTCGGCGACGCAGGACATACTGCTCACCCCGGACCAGTCCCTAATTGCATAGACTCGGAAGAGAAAGTGACGGTGGAAAAGAGGCCTACGTGCGGGGACCCTGACGAAACCATATCGGCGAGTAGATAACCCACCTCAATCCTCCGTGCTACTGGCAAATGTACAATCACTGGAGAACAAATTGGACAAGCTCAGTTTGACACTATCCTATCAACGAGACCTGAAGAATTGTAATACCCTTTTGTTTCTCGGAGTCATGGCTGAACAAGGACATGAATAACATACATTTTTTCTATGCATCGGCAGGAGGGAACGGCAGCTTCAGGTAAGCTCAAAGGGGGAGGTGTATGTCTCTTTATTAACACAGCTGGCACATGATCTCTAATATAAAGGAAGTGTCGAGGTTCTACTCACCCGAGTTAGAATACCTCGTAATAAGCTATAGACCATACTATTAACCAAGAGTTTTCATCTATATTTTTCATAGATGTCTATTTACCACTACAAATCAATGCTGGCTCTAAGACTGCACTCAACAAGCTGTATAGGGCCATAAGCTAACAAGAAAATGCTCATCCAGAGGTGGCCATGACTGTTTTGCTAGTACAGACTGGAATATGTTCCAGGATTCATCCGATGGCATTGAGGAGTTGACCACATCAATCACCAGCTTCATTGATAAGTGCATTGACAATGTCGTTCCCACAGTAACCGTATGTACATATCCCAACTAGAAGCCATGGATTACAAGCAACATCTGCACATGAGCTAAAGGCTAGAGCTGCCGCTTTCAAGGAGCATGACACTAATCCAAACGCGTATAAGAAATCCCACTAGGACCTCCGACGTCAAACAGGCAAAGCATCAATACAGGACTAAGATTGAATCGTACTACACCGGCTCTGATGCTCGTCGGATGTGACAGGGCTTGCAAACTATCACAGATTTTATTTAAGCTTTATTTTGACAGGGAAAACATATTGAGACAGGTCTCTTTTCCAAATGTTCCCTGTGTAATCGAATATAAGTATACACATTATACACACAAAAAATAAATATATATATATATATATATATATATATATATATATATACATATATATACACAGTGGGGCAAAAAAGTATTTAGTCAGCCACCAATTGTGCAAGTTCTCCCACTTAAAAAAGATGAGAGAGGCCTGTAATTTTCATCATAGGTACACTTCAACTATGACAGACAAAATGAGAAAAAATAATCCAGAAAATCACATTGTAGGATTTTTCATGAATTTATTTGCAAATTATTTGCAAAATAAGTATTTGGTCAATAACAAGTTTATCTCAAAACTTTGTTATATACCCTTTGTTGGCACTGACAGATGTCAAACAATTTCTGTAAGGTTTTCACACACTGTTGCTGGTATTTTGTCCCATTCCTCCATGCAGATCTCCTATAGAGCAGTGATGTTTTGGGGCTGTTGCTGGGCAACACAGACTTTCAACTCCCTCCAAAGATTTTCTATGGGGTTGAGATCTGGAGACTGGCTAGGCCACTCCAGGACCTTGAAATGCTTCTTACGAAGCCACTCCTTCGTTGCCCGGGCGGTGTGTTTGGGATCATTGTCATGCTGAAAGACCCAGCCACGTTTCCTCTTCAATGCCCTTGCTGATGGAAGGAGGTTTTCACTCAAAATCTCACGATATATAGCCCCATTCTTTCTTTCCTTTACACGGATCAGTCGTCCTGGTCCCTTTGCAGAAAAACAGCTCCAAAGCATGATGTTTCCACCTCCATGCTTCACAGTAGGTATGGTGTTCTTTGGATGCAACTCAGCATTCTTTGTCCTCCAAACACGACGAGTTGAGTTTTTACCAAAAAGTTATATTTTGGTTTCATCTGACCATATGACATTCTCCCAATGTTCTTCTGGATCATCCAAATGCTCTCTAGCAAACTTCAGACGAGCCTGGACAAGTACTGGCTTAAGCAGGGGGACACGTCTGGCACTGCAGGATTTGAGTCCCTGGCGGCGTAGTGTGTTACTGATGGTAGGCTTTGTTACTTTGGTCCCAGCTCTCTGCAGGTCATTCACTAGATCCCCCCGTGTGGTTCTGGGATTTTTGCTCACCGTTCTTGTGATCATTTTGACCATATGAGGTGAGATCTTGCGTGGAGCCCCAGATCGAGGGAGATTATCAGTGGTCTTGTATGTCTTCCATTTTCTAATAATTGCTCCCACAGTTGATTTCTTCAAACCAAGCTGCTTACCTATTGCAGATTCAGTCTTCCCAGCCTGGTGCAGGTCTACAATTTTGTTTCTGGTGTCCTTTGACAGCTCTTTGGTCTTGGCCATAGTGGAGTTTGGTGTGTGACTGTCTGAGGTTGTGGACAGGTGTCTTTCATACTGATAACAAGTTCAAACAGGTGCCATTAATACAGGTAACGAATGGAGGACAGAGGAGCCTCTTAAAGAAGAAGTTACAGGTCTGTGAAAGCCAGAAATATTGCTTGTTTGTAGGTCACCAAATACCTACAAGTGGAGTGGAGTTTAGACCAAAAAGGTATATTTTTGTCTCATCAGACCACATGACCTTCTCCCATTCCTCCTCTGGATCATCCAGATGGTCATTGGCAAAATTTAGACGGGCCTGGGCATGCGCTGGCTTGAGCAGGGGGACCTTGCGTGCGCTGCAGGATTTTAATCCATGACGGCGTGACGGTGTAGTGTGTTACTAATGGTTTTCTTTGAGACTGTGGTGCAGTTAATACAGGTAATGAGTGGAGAACAGGAGGGCTTCTTAAAAGAAAAACTAACAGGTCTGTGAGAGCCAGAATTCTTACTGGTTGGTAGGTGATCAAATACTTATTTCATGCAATAAAATGCTAAATAATTACTTAAAAATCATACAATGTGATTTTCTGGATATTTGTTTTAGATTCCATCTCTCACAGTTTAAGTGTACCTATGATAAAAAATTGCAGACCTCTACATGCTTTGTAAGTAGGAAAACCTGCAAAATCGGCAGTGTATCAAATACTTGTTCTCCCCACTGTATATATATATATATATAAAATAAGTGACGAGGTTAAAAACTGAGTAGTTGCAGCTGCACTTTGAAAAATGTCACCGTATTCAAGGACAGATAAAAATGTTAATTGAATAATCTGCTTCCCATTGTTTAGAGAAAGTCACAATCTGTTTCTGTAGAAAACGACAACTTTAAATCTTAGCTTCTTAACCA
Organism: Oncorhynchus mykiss; assembly: GCF_057628025.1. Classification (NCBI taxonomy): domain Eukaryota; kingdom Metazoa; phylum Chordata; class Actinopteri; order Salmoniformes; family Salmonidae; genus Oncorhynchus; species Oncorhynchus mykiss. The sequence continues at coordinate 20,979,767 of NC_143026.1, forward strand.
GTTCATCTCTATGTTTTCTAAACGTCAAATCCACATCAATCCAAATGCCTAAGTATTTATATGCAGGAACACGTTATATTGGAGAATCATCTAATGAGTGAACATGTAGTTCATCTGAAACATTCTTACAAGAGTTTAAAATAAAAATGTATTTTGTTTTGCCTGTATTAAGCACACGTTTTAAATCAGCAAGGGATTCCTGTATAGGTATTACATCTTAATGTAATTTTGACACAGAACAACAGTCAGGGCAATAGGATACATAATAGTATCATCTGCATATAAATGAAGTTGACCATTTTTAACAGATTGACCCATAGTGTTTATATAAATAGTGAAGAGAACCGATCCTGAAATCATCCCCTGTTGTACACCTTTATCTACTTCAAGAAATTCAGATTTAACCTCATCAATCATGATGGCTTGAGTTCTGTCACTAAGATAATCGTGAAATCATGAGCAGGCATCAGTGTACTGTATCCAGCGTGTTTCTCTTTCCCATGTATGATTACATCAGATGCTATCTATTGTCTCTCTGTTTTATAACAGTGTGAGGCATTACCTCACCATACACTGTGCTTAATACAAATACACAGACAATAGCATACACAGACGTTGACACAGCCACACACGCTAACATGAATGGATCCCTGGGGACCCTGGTGTTTCAGTTGAAGCTGTTTGAAGCTGAGTACTTTCTTGGCAGGAGGGGAATCCATTGTTTCAGTGAGAGGAGGGAATGAGAGCATGCCTCTCCCTGGAATGTCCTGGTCAGGGTGTCTGCAGGGTAGTGTGTGCTCCAGGCCCTGCTCCACTCCGGATGACCAGAGGAAGCATGCTGTCTGACACCAGGCTCACAGAGGCTAATGAGACAGTCTACCTCAGAGGAGACACACCTAACTATGACAGCTTTGAAGTGATTTGTGAAGCACCTATGTAGTGCTTATGGAGCTCTATAAAGCCTTGATAAGTTGTTTTCAGTAAAGCTACCCTGGAAGAGGAGTAACTGCAATGAATGTATGTTTATGAGTTGACTGTATATATGTGTGCACAATCAGGCACGGAATGGATTGTCAACCCTCCCCATCTCTTACAGAGTTGTCAGTTTAATGAAAACGGGAGAATGGGAGAGCAGGTGTGATCAGCACCGATTTGGCGGTACTGTAGGTATAGGTAGCTAGCAAAAGAGACTTTAGAATTCTCTGTCAGTCAGTTGGGGCAAGTTGGTGGGGTTGCCATGGGAACGGAGCATTGAGAAAATTGTCCATTGTGGCAAACCAAGGAGGGAGAGAGAGGGGAGAGAGGAGCGAAAGCGAGAGAAAGGTAGCTGTCACTCCTAAGGCTGGCAGTGACAATATGGGTCAGCGACAGACACATGTAATAGAGTTCTGACTATGAGAGAGAGAGAGAGAGAGAGAGAGAGACACCACATACTGCATACACATGTAGAAACACACACACAACTGTTTAACCACCATCTCTGTGATTTCAGCATCTTATCTGTCTCTGAGGGATACATGCTGTTTCTCAAGCGGGGTCTTTGATGTCGCTATGGTGACTCTCTCCAACTCCTCCATCCAGCCTCTTATCTTCCCCTGACAGACCCCATAGAGGGCAATTAACTAGACACTCAGAGACCCAGTCTGAGCAGCGTTACAAAAGCCAAGCCATTTGACTGCCATCTGTGCATCATCATCCCCCAGGTCCCCTGACACCCACACTGCCTGGTGGTGTGAGACTGTCCTATTAACTAACTGTTAGGAGGGATGGAGGGAAGAACAGGGAGATGGAGAGAGGGAGGGAGGGGGGACGTTTTATTGGGCTATGGAGGAGGAAGTGAAGAAGAAGTTGGAAGAAGAGTTGAAAGAGAGGAAGTTTAAGAGAGAGGAGGATGAAGGAGAAAATGATGAGAAAGAGGAGAAGGGCTTGTACAGGCCAGATAGTTTAACCTCATTGAGTAGTGGGCAATAAAACCACACCTCTCATAGATAACAATATAACCACACCTCTCATAGATAACAATATAACCACACCTCTCATAGATAACAATATAACCACACCTCTCATAGAATAACAACAGAACCACACCTCTCATAGAAAGCAATAGAACCACACCTCTCATAGAAAGCAATAGAACCACACCTCTCATAGATAACCACACCTCTCATAGATCATACATCTGCTGTGTGTGCCCTCTAACGGACCTTACAGATAACACACACACCTCTATCTGCTGCCACACACACACACAAGCCTGCGCACACACAACACACACACACACTGAGAAATATTATCTTAAAGTGCCTGATATGCTGCTGCCATGGCAACAAGGGGATTAATTGTCCCTCAATGAGAATATTGAGGATGTTGGAATGTTTCATTAACTCACACAGGCGCAACTTCAACGTGCAATTCTAGTACCTCTGTTTGGCTATTGCACCTCCTGCTTTCCCATTCCCTAATGGTACACAGATGTGTGTGTGTGGGATTCACATCTGGCCCCTGCATATGTTCACAATGTGAGAGGAAACCAGTGTAATATACTGTACTCTATACACTACACACACACACACACACCATTATGTGATGGAGAAATGAGTGTGTAAAATCCTACTGCAGGCTGCTACACATGTTGCAACCATCTGCACAGTGCTGTGTACCATACGTACATGTAAACGAGGCTTCTCATCATGAGTCCTGAAAACCATGTTTTACTTGCAAACTTTCTACCAGG
>NC_143026.1:20987500-21072500 GCF_057628025.1 Oncorhynchus mykiss
GTTATGTGTTCATGTTTTGATCCTCTTGATAAGTGCAGGGTCTGAAAATGTGTGGAAGTATTGATCATCTATGAGAATATCGCACGACGAGCAAAACGTTTAACAGTTTGATCCATAACAGGTTCATGAATAATAATACTGTCAAATTCTGGACATTTTGATAATGCCCTTTTAGTGTAGGAGCTGTTTGAAAAGACTGACACAATGTCTGCCTGGGTTGGAGTTTTGGCCTGCCTGGTGACATCATTAGTTAGGTGGTGAATTAGCTAATAGACAAATAAGAATAACAAACAGCTCTGTAAATAAAAGCTAGATTTCAGTTTTCCACTCACCACTCAGACCACTCCCAGACAGACCACTCCCAGACAGACCACTCCCAGACAGACCACTCCCAGACAGACCACTCCCAGACAGCCATAGCAAAATTCTTGCTTGAGAAATGGCTAAGAAACCATTTTAGTTTATTTGGTCAACATTTTAACTGAAAACAATCACAGTAACGTACTTCATTTTTACCCAGAAATCATTTGATGTTAGGATAAAAACAACTGCATTGGACATTTAACATGGATCTGGTCTATGGGGTCAGAGAGAAGCAGATCGTGACATGGCCTGATCAGCATGCCAACCAGCACACACAGATTATTATATAACACTTAGGAGCCATGGAGATAGCAGGAGGGAGGTGGTCCTTACTGTGCTCGCCATCACTCCTTCTCCTTATTTCACTCCTCTCTTGTTCATTCCTCTCTCTAGCATGCTTTTCTTTTCGTCTCTCTCATAATGAACATGCCTCTGTCCTTCATCCTTTCTAGTCGCTCGTTTTATTCTTCTTCTTTCTTTTCCCCTCATTCTGTCTCATTCCGTCTCATTCCGTCTCATTCCGTCTCATTCCGTCTCATTCTGTCTCATTCCGTCTCATTCCGTCTCATTCTGTCTCATTCCGTCTCATTCCGTCTCATTCCGTCTCATTCTGTCTCATTCCGTCTCATTCCGTCTCATTCCGTCTCATTCCGTCTCATTCCGTCTCATTCCGTCTCATTCTGTCTCATTCCGTCTCATTCCGTCTCATTCCGTCTCATTCCGTCTCATTCCGTCTCATTCCGTCTCATTCTGTCTCATTCCGTCTCATTCTGTCTCATTCCGTCTCATTCCGTCTCATTCCGTCTCATTCTGTCTCATTCAGTCTCATTCAGTCTCATTCTGTCTCATTCCGTCTCATTCTGTCTCATTCCGTCTCATTCTGTCTCATTCTGTCTCATTCTGTCTCATTCTGTCTCATTCCGTCTCATTCCGTCTCGTTCCGTCTCATTTTGGCTAATTCTATCTCATTCTGTCTCATTCTATCTCATTCTGTCTCGTTCTGTGTCATTCTGTCTCATTCTGTCTCATTGTATCTCATTCTGGCTCATTCTGGCTCATTCTGGCTCATTCTATCTCGTTCTGTCTCGTTCTGTCTCATTCCGTCTCATTCCGTCTCATTCTGTCTCATTCCATCTCATTCTGTCTCATTCCGTCTCATTCTGTCTCATTCCATCTCATTCTGTCTCATTCTGTCTCAGTGTATCTCATTCTGGCTCATTCTGGCTCATTCTGGCTCCATCCCGCTCTTTTTGTGCTCTGGCTCCTCTTTATTTCCTTATTGTTCTTCCATTTATCTCTCTCCCTTTGCTCATCCCTCTCTGTCCCACACTTTCTTTAATTTTCTCAGTTTTCTACCTTTTTCACCTCTACTTATTCCCTCTCCTCTTTCTTCGCACCTCTCCTCTCTCCTCTCTTCTGTATGTATGTGTGTGTGTGTAAGATATTGACAGGTGCAGCTAGATGGATGGTTCACCTGGGCAGTGTACTGTCCCTAGTTCACAGAGGCTCAGATGTGAGATATATGCTGTTCTGATACAGGTACCAGTCAGTTGTATTGAACAGAGTGGGAGAATACAGTATAGGCTGCTGTTCTGTATGGCCTTAGCCCTCTCCTATAGTCCTCCACTGCTGTGCCTGTCTGAATGACTAGTGCACTGTGCAACACACACAAATCAAATATAAGTTTGAGAGAGGGAAGCGAAAGGATGAATAGTAGTTAAAAAATAACCTGTAGCCTTTGTCCTGGCCCATAGAGAGAGAAAGAAATAGAGAGAGAGAGAGAGAGAGAGAGAGAGAGAGAGAGAGAGAGAGAGAGAGAGAGAGAGAGAGTTCACTATGTGAGAGGGAACCTCTCTCCCCTCTCCCTCTCTCTCTCCCTCCTTGTTAGTAAGACAGACATGTGATGTGAATATTCTGATTGGCCAGTGGTATTAAATGAAGATGTCAACATCATTACTGCCAGGCGGTAACTATTCAAGGTGAACGGTCTCACTCACTACCTTATTTATGATAACCACATTACCAGCAGCATACCACCCTGCATACCATTGCTGGCTTGCCAGGGTTGGTCCTGGTTGGGAGACCAGATGTTGCTGGAAGTGGTGTTGGAGGGCCAGTAGGAGGCACCCTTTCCTCTGGTCTAAAGAAACTATCCCAATGCCCCAGGGCAGTGATTGGGGACATTCCCCTGTGTAGGGTGTGGTATTTTGGATGGGACATTAAACGGGTGTCCTGGCACTCTGTGTTCACTAAAGATCCCTCATAAGAGTAGGGGTGTTAAACCTGACCCTAACTCTTAACCCTAGACCTAAATCTAACCCTAACTCTTAACCCTAGACCTACATCTAACCCTAACTCTTAACCCTAGACCTAAATCTAACCCTAACTATTAACCCTAGACCTAAATCTAACCCTAACTCTTAACCCTAGACCTAAATCTAACCCTAACTCTTAACCCTAGACCTAAATCTAACCCTAACTCTTAACCCTAGACCTACATCTAACCCTAACTCTTAACCCTAGACCTAAATCTAACCCTAACTCTTAACCCTAGACCTAAATCTAACCCTAACTATTAACCCTAGACCTAAATCTAACCCTAACTCTTAAACCTAGACCTAAATCTAACCCTAACTCTTAAGCCTAGACCTAAATGCTAACCCTAATTGTAACCATATCCCTAAACCGTAAGCCTAACCCGTAACATATTCCTAACCCGTAACCCATCCCTAACCCCTAAACCTAAAATAGCCTTTTACCTTGAGGCAACCGGCGAAATGTGAGAATTTTAAATGTTTCACTATCATTGTGAGGATAGTAAAACCAAAAACATACACACTCAGCACACACTCAGCACACACACACACTCAAGGTTCACTAGTCAGCCAAACCCAGACGCTCAGATGCATGACATATTTATATGGGCTAATCCCTCAGCCGGTAAATCATGGCTGGGTGGAAAGGAGAGGAGAGAAGATGAAGAGAATGATGGGAGAAGGAAGAGAGGAGAGGAGGAAAGGAGAGGAGAAGATGAAGAGAATGATAGGAGAAGGAAGAGAGGAGAGAAGATGAAGAGAATGATAGGAGAAGGAAGAGAGGAGAGGAGGAAAGGAGAGGAGAGAAGATGAAGAGAATGATGGGAGAAGGAAGAGAGGAGAGGAGGAAAGGAGAGGAGAAGATGAAGAGAATGATAGGAGAAGGAAGAGAGGAGAGAAGATGAAGAGAATGATAGGAGAAGGAAGAGAGGAGAGAAGATGAAGAGAATGATAGGAGAAGGAAGAGAGGAGAGAAGATGAAGAGAATGATAGGAGAAGGAAGAGAGGAGAGGAGGAAAGGAGAGGAGAGAAGATGAAGAGAATGATAGTAGAAGGAAGAGAGGAGAGGAGGAGAGCAGTGGGGTAGTCTAGACCTCCCAACCATCAGGACTGATGGAGCTCTATTCATTTAGCTATTGAGATTTGAAGAGGCTGGCTGGAGTGTGCTAGAGGGATAAAGCTGGCTATGTAGCTCTGCACCTGTGGGAATGTTTTGGTTACCTCATCTTACATCACTGGATAAACATCAAAAGACTGCTGTAGCACAACCAACATGTTTTATTACCATATCTGGAACTGTGTTGGTGCATTGTGCATCTCAAGTAGCATGTAATATGTTCCTGTGACTGGAAGAGTGACAACCCAATGACGGGTTAGAATCATCAGAATAACCCTGTGATCAGCTGGCCACACCTACTCACATTATTACTGTCCTTTTGCTGCTCCACCTGAACAACACAATGCCACACACACACACACACACACACACACACACACACACACACACACACACACACACACACACACACACACACACACACACACACACACACACACACACACACACACACACACTCCTCTCCCCCTCCCTCCCCTTCCTTCTTCTCCCTTCCTCCCCTTCTCCTCTACCCCCTCCCTCCCCTTCCCTCTTCCCCTTCCCTCTTTCCCCTCCCTCCCCTTCTCTCTTCCCCTCCCTCCCCTTCCCTCTTCCCCTCCTTCCAATCTTCCCCCTCCCTCCCCTTCCCTCTTCCCCTCCTTCCAATCTTCCCCCTCCCTCCCCTTCCCTCTTCCCCCTCCCTCCCCTCTTCCCCCTCCCTCCCCTTCCTTCTTCCCCTTCCCCTCTTCCCCCCCTCCCCTTCCTTCGTCCCCCTTCCCCTCTTACCCCTCCCTCCCCTTCCCTCTTCCCCTTCCCCTATTCCCCCTCCCTCCCCCTCTCCTCTACCCCTCCCCTTCCCTCTTTCCCCTCCCTCCCCTTCTCTCTTCCCCTCGCTTCCCTTCCCTCTTTCCCTCCTTCCCCTCTTCCCCCTCCCTCCCCTTCCCCCTTCCCCTTCACATCTTCCCCCTCCCTCCCCCTCTCCTCTTCCCCCTCCCTCCCCTTCACCTCTTCCCCCTCCCTACCCCTCCCCTCTTCCCCCTCCCTCCCCTTCTCCTCTTCCCGCTCCCTCCCCTCCCTCTTCCACCTCCCCTTTTCCTCTCTCCCCTCCCTCCCCTTCCCTCTTCCCCCTCCCCTTCCCTCTTGCCCTCCCCTTCTCCTCTTTCCCCTACCTCCCCTTCTCCTCTTCCCCCTTCCTCCCTTCTCCTCTTCCCCCCTTTCCCTCTTCCTCCTCCCCTTCTCCTCTCTGCCCTTCCTCCCCTTCTCCTCTTCCCTCTCCCTCCCCTTCTCCTCTTCTCGCTCCCTCCCTCCCCTTCCCTCTTCCCCCTCCCCCTCCCCTTCTCCTCTTCCCCCTTCCTCCCCTTCCCTCTTCTCCCTCCCCTTCTCCTCTCTCCCCTCCCTCCCCTTCCCCCTCCCCCTCCGCTTCCCTCTTCCTCCTCCCCTTCTCCTCTCTGCCCTTACTCCCCTTCCCTCTTCTCCCTCCAATTCTCCTCTCTCCCCTCCCTACCCTTCCCCCTCCCCCTCCGCTTCCCTCTTCCTCCTCCCCTTCTCCTCTCTGCACTTCCTCCCCTTCTCCTCTTCCCTCTCCCTCCCCTTCTCCTCTTCCCCCTCCCCCTCCCCTCCTCTTCCCCCTTCCTCCCCTTCCCTCTTCTCCCTCCCCTTCTCCTCTCTCCCCTCCCTCCCCTTCCCTCTTCCCCCTCCGCTTCCCTCTTCCCCCTCCCCTTCTCCTCTTCCCCTCTGATCTCCTCTCTCCCCTCCCTTATCCTCAGATAGATTGTGGGGCACTGTGAAGTGACTCCCCTTCTCCTCTCTCCCCTCCCTTATCCTCAGATAGATTGAGGGGCACTGTGAAGTGACTCCTCTGATCTCCTCTCTCCCCTCCCTTATCCTCAGATAGATTGTGGGGCACTGTGAAGTGACTCCTCTGATCTCCTCTCTCCCCTCCCTTATCCTCAGATAGATTGTGGGGCACTGTGAAGTGACTCCTCTGATCTCCTCTCTCCCCTCCCTTATCCTCAGATAGATTGTGGGGCACTGTGAAGTGACTCCACTGATCTCCTCTCTCCCCTCCCTTATCCTCAGATAGATTGTGGGGCACTGTGAAGTGACTCCCCTTCTCCTCTCTCCCCTCCCTTATCCTCAGATAGATTGTGGGGCACTGGGAAGTGACTCCTCTGATCTCCTCTCTCTCAGTGGGGATCTATTTATCTTCTCTCCTCTTTCTCTGCTGTGTAAAGCTGGAAATCACAAGGCTTTTTCTCCTTCTCCTCCAAAAACTTGCTATGTTTCCATCATGTCTTTAATTCACCACACCCCTCTCTCATTTTCTCTCTCTTTCTCTCTCTCTCCAGCCAACAGTTTCTATGGAAACAGAGAGGAGCTTGGGGGAGTCAGCCTTGGGCTGCAGATGTGGCAGAGCAGGATCTTGAGAAAAGTGCAGAGAGAGAAGGAGTGAAAGAGAGGGGATTGGGTGAAAGGATGGCAGCTAAAGCTAAAAATAATAGACTGACTGATTGATTGCCAGTATATTCAAATGTGAGTGTGAATATTCTCATTGAGGGAATGTCTCAGACGGTTCTCTATAACCCTCTCAAGCCCTCTGCAAGCCCTCTGCAAGCCCTCTCAAGCCCTCTCAAGCCCTCTCAATCCCTCTGCAAGCCCTCTCAAGCCCTCTGCAAGCCCTCTGCAAGCCCTCTCAAGCCCCCTGCAAGCCCTCTCAAGCCCTCTGCAAGCCCTCTGCAAGCCCTCTCAAGCCCTCTCAAGCCCTCTCAAGCCCTCTGCAAGCCCTCTGCAAGCCCTCTCAAGCCCTCTGTAAGCCCTCTGCAAGCCCTCTGCAAGCCCTCTCAAGCCCTCTGCAAGCCCTCTGCAAGCCCTCTCAAGCCCTCTGCAAGCCCTCTCAAGCCCTCTGCAAGCCCTCTGCAAGCCCTCTCAAGCCCTCTGCAAGCCCTCTCAAGCCCTCTGCAAGCCCTCTGCAAGCCCTCTCAAGCCCTCTCAAGCCCTCTCAAGCCCTCTCAAGCCCTCGCAAGCCCTCTGCAAGCTCTCTGCAAGCCCTCTCAAGCCCTCTGTAAGCCCTCTGCAAGCCCTCTGCAAGCCCTCTCAAGCCCTCTGCAAGCCCTCTCAAGCCCTCTGCAAGCCCTCTCAAGCCCTCTGCAAGCCCTCTTCAAGCCCTCTCAAGCCCTCTGCAAGCCCTCTCAAGCCCTCTGCAAGCCCTCTGCAAGCCCTCTCAAGCCCTCTGCAAGCCCTCTGCAAGCCCTCTCAAGCCCTCTTGCAAGCCCTCTGCAAGCCCTCTCAAGCCCTCTGCAAGCCCTCTGCAAGCCCTCTCAAGCCCTCTCAAGCCCTCTGCAAGCCCTCTCAAGCCCTCTGCAAGCCCTCTGCAAGCCACTCTCAAGCCCTCTCAAGTCCTCTGCAAGCCCTCTCAAGCCCTCTCAAGCCCTCTGCAAGCCCTCTGCAAGCCAATATTAATAACCATTTATTCACTGGACAGATACTGCTACATTTTACTGTAACATTGGAGTGATTGGGATCACATATACTGATTCATTTTACTGTAACATTGGAGTGATTGGGATCACATATACTGATTCATTTTACTGTAACATTGGAGTGATTGGGATCACATATACTGATTCATTTTACTGTAACATTGGAGTGATTGGGATCACATATACTGATTCATTTTACTGTAACATTGGAGTGATTGGGATCACATATACTGATTCATTTTTATTTCATACTTTCCTATTTCATTATGTTGTACTTGATGACCTCTATCCCTCTCTCCTCCTCTCTCTCTCAATCTCTCTCTCTTTCTCTCTCTCACACACACGCACACTCTCTCTCTCTCACACACACACGCACACTCTTTCTCTCTCCCTGTCGTTCTTTCCCCTGCCTCTGACCCCCTCTCTCTCTCTCTCACACACACACACACACACACACACACACACACACACACACACACCATAACACGCTCTCTCTCCCCTCTCTCTCTCTCTCTCTCTCTCCACTTAATTTGCTCTCTCTCGCTCCCTCTCTGCCATCTCTTTCTCTCCCTCTCACCAAGAATTTCGCTACACTCGCATTAACATCTGCTAACCATGTGTATGTGAAATTGACTTAAACCACCATATCCTCTCTCTCTCTCTGTTTCTCTCTCTCTCTCGCTCCCTCTCTCTCTCTCTGCCATCTCTCTCTCTCTCTCTCTCATTCCCTTCTTTCTCCCTCTTTCACTTTCTCCAGGGCTTTCTGAGTCGGAGGCTGAAGGGTTCTATAAAGCGTACTAAGAGCCAGCCGAAACTGGACCGTAACTCCAGCTTCAGACACATCCTGCCTGGATTCAGGAGTGTGGACAATGAGAGGTACAGTAGGCCCAGTGGTTTTACATTACAGCCATTTTACACTGTGGTTATAGATGTGGTTTTAGACTGTGTGTGAGGGACTGTGAAGATACTGGATCTTTGCTTTGATTCAGTATGCTGGCAGCTCTGTTTTCTTTGGATGTGTCTTTGACTGATGGCTGGTTATGGAGGTCACTGTTGACATGCTTGTGTTGTCAGTGAAAACCAGCCGAGCTCTACTCTCCAATCTGTCATTTCCACTCTCCCTCTCTTTCCTCTTCGCCTCCCTTTATTTATCTTTCTGCTTTCTGCTTTCCGCTTTCTCCCTCTCTCAGTCCTCTTCCTCTTCCCTCTCCCTCTCTACCCTCACTTTTTCTCCCCATCTCCCTTCCATACCCTCTCCCTCTCTCTCCCTCCCCCTGTCCTCTCTCCCTCCTCCTATCCCTTCTCCCTCACTACCTCCCCCTTTCTATCTCACCCTCTCTCCCCGCCCCCTCCCTCCCTCCCTCCCTCCCTCCCTCCCTCCCTCCCTCCCTCCCTCCCTCCCTCCCTCCCTCCCTTCCCCTCTCTCTCTCTCTGTCTCTCTCTGTCTCTCTCTCTTTCCCTCTCCCCTCTCCTCTCATCCTCCCCCTCTCCCTCTCTACCTCCCCTTTCTCCCTGCCCCCTCTCTTCCCTCCCTCCCTCTACCTCCCCCTCGCCCTCTCTATCTGCCCCCTCTCATCCCTCCTTCCCTCCCTCTCTCTCTCTCCCGCTCTCTCTCGCCCCCTCCCTCCCTTTCCCTCTCTCCCCGCCCCCTCTCTTCACTCCCTCCCTCTCCCCCTGTCCCCTCTCCCTCTCTTCCTCCCCCTCTCTCCCCGCCCCCTCTCTTCCCTCTCTCCCTCCCTCGAAAAATCTCTCTCTCTTTCCCTCTCTTCCCTCTCTCCCCTCTCCTCTCTCCCTCTATGCCTCCCACTCTCTCCCTGCCCCCTCTCTCCCCCCTCTCTCCCCCCTCTCTCTCTTTCTTTCCCCTCTCTCTATCCTTCCCCCTCTCCTCTCTCCCTCCCCCTCTACCTTGCTACCTCCCCCTCTCTTCTCTCCCTCCCTCCCTCCCTTCCTCCCTCCCTCCCTCTCTCTCTCTCTCTGTCTCTCTCTCTCTCTCTCTCTCTCTCTCTCTCTCTCTCTCTCTTTCCCTCTCCCCTCTCTTCATACCCCTCTCATCTCTCCCTCCTCCCTCCTCTCTCCCCTCTCCCCTCTCCCCTCTCCCCTCTCCCCTCCCTCCCCTCTCCCCTCTCCCCTCTCCCCTCTCCCCTCTCTACCTGCCCCCTCTCTTCCCCCCCTCCCCTTCTCTCTTTCTCTCTCTGGGTTGAGGCTGAGTATGATGGATGTTCTCTCCTCTATGTGTCAGTGCTGTTTGTGTCTTAGTGGTGACACTGTTACCTTTGTGGCCCTGCTGCTGCAGCATAGACTGGACCAATCGAGCCCTGGCTCTGTCTGTTTCACAGGTGATATATGGCTAAATGTCACACATCTTACTCGGGACGCAGGTTCCATTTTTCCCTTAGCTTGCCATCCACCACCGGCTCCACTAGTTTTATTATATGGTTTTTGAGATAGCAAAGAAAATGAATTGTTCTGAATCTGTATGGATAATTGGTAGACATTCTCAGTCACAGTCATTCCTTGCCCAGAGCTAAGAGCCTAATTAGGTTTCATCCTTGACAGTCTAAGTTGTGTTTTTACTGCTCATCCTACAACATTAGCACTTCTTATTTGACTGTCCCTTTTCTTTGAGTCAGATAAAGACTTTCAGCTCTGCTGGCTCATTATGGAGATGAGGCGATCTGTCTGTCTGTGTTGGGTAATTATAAGAGTACTGTCTTGTATGTCTTCTCTGTCTCCCTCTCTCTGCTGCTCTGAGCGTGAGCCTACAAGTGTGTGTGTGTGTGTGTGTGTGTGTGTGTGTGTGTGTGTGTGTGTGTGTGTGTGTGTGTGTGTGTGTGTGTGTGTGTGTGTGTGTGTGCGCTGGTCTGAGCTTGTTAGTGGGAAATGCTATAGCTGGAGCCTGGTCCCACTCCTTTAAATGAGCCATTAGAACCAGGAGGTGTCATCATGGAACATTGTAAGTGTTCTATTTTTGTAGAGAGGAGCGGAGTGCTGTTCTGTTCCTCCTTCTGTTTGGAAAAATGATCTCATTGATCTCATTTCCCTCTTCCCCCCTCCCTTCTTCTGTCTATTTTGTCTTTCTTGTTTACTCTTCTCTCTCTCTCTCTCTCTCTCTCTCTGATATTGGGGTTCTCTCTGTCTTTTCATGTGATAAAGTGCTCAGTGCAGAAGGCAAATATTGGACAGGAAATTGGACAGTTCAGGAAGTTCCTTATCTCCCCTACAACACCACACATACACACACACACATACACAATGCTTTTATACATCCAACCACATACCTACACAAAGACTGATAATAGTTTATTTTCTACCATCCCAGTTGACACGTTGATGCCTTCCCCTACTAGTACAGCTTAGCTTCCCTGTCACATCTGTAGAGTGATATCTCACGTGAAGGCAGTTGGTGAAACTCCCCATTTCTGTCAGCTCAGGAGCAGGCTCCCCACAGGGCAGTCACATCCTTTCACATACAACTGAACCTCCAGAATCATCTGAGGGAGGATGGGGTTGGAGGATAGAGTAGGGCAGATGAAGGAGAATGCAAACAACCATTAACAACACACGTACAGTACACACGTATACACACACTCACTCAGATGGCTCATAGGAGCAGGAGCCTATTTCCTCTTTCTGTAGCGTGAAGCAGCTTGATGTACTAATACACCCCCTGGACAGGACACAAGTCTATCGCAGGGCCTTACCCCCAATCTATCAACCTTAATGCTGAGTGCCAAGCAGAGACGCATTGGGTCCTATTTTTACAGTCTGGTGTGACTCGGCCGGGACCAAACTCCCAACCTTCCAGTCTCAGGGCAAACACTGTAACCACAGGACCACTCCAACCTTCCAGTCTCAGGGCAAACACTGTAACCACAGGACCAAACTCCAACCTTCCAGTCTCAGGGCGAACACTGTAACCACAGGACCAAACTCCAACCTTCCAGTCTCAGGGCAAACACTGTAACCACAGGACCACTCCAACCTTCCAGTCTCAGGGCAAACACTGTAACCACAGGACCAAACTCCAACCTTCCAGTCTCAGGGCGAACACTGTAACCACAGGACCAAACTCCAACCTTCCAGTCTCAGGGTGAACACTGTAACCACAGGACCACTCCAACCTTCCAGTCTCAGGGCAAACACTGTAACCACAGGACCACTCCAACCTTCCAGTCTCAGTCGGACATTCTAACCATAAGGCCACTGAATTGTCCCATGAAACGTGATGCCAGGAGCTAGTCCATGTGTGTGTCTCTGGGGACCCTGTCTGTCTGTCTGTCTATCTGTCTGTCTGTCTGTCTGTCTGTCTGTATGTCTGTCTGCCTGTCTGCCTGCCTGCCTGCCTGTCTGTCTGTCTGTCTGTCTGTCTGTCTGTCTGTCTGTCTGTCTGTCTGTCTGTCTGTCTGCCTGCCTGCCTGTCTGTCTGCCTGTCTGCCTGTCTGCCTGCCTGTCTGTCTGTCTGTCTGTCTGTCTGTCTGTCTGTCTGTCTGTCTGTCTGTCTGTCTGTCTGTCTGTCTGCCTGTCGTCTGTCTGTCTGTCTGCCTGTCTGTCTGTCTGTCTGTCTGTCTGTCTGTCTGTCTGTCTGTCTGTCTGTCTGTCTGGCTGCCTGTCTGTCTGTCTGTCTGTCTGTCTGTCTGTCTGTCTGTCTGTCTGTCTGTCACTCAGAATGGCCTGCAGATGAACAGCAGCTGGACAACATTAAATATTCAACACTGTTAATCATCCACATGGCTGTGGAGAAAACAGGAGGCACTAAAGCATGGATCTAGCCATGGTAGTGCACACACATACACACACAGACCACACCACAGTGCACTTTTTTAGTTATTATTAGTTTTTTAGTTATTATTAGTTTTTTAGTTTTTTAGTAATTATAAAGGATATGTTGTGAAACAGAAGGGTACAGAACATCTCAGATGTGCGTCTATCAGAACAGTCAGTCTGTGTTGGAGACAGATAGTCATTAGTAGGTAATGTTATTCACCACTAACCAGCCTTCTCTCCGAACATCTCTGAAGAGTACCTTACTGTGTGTGCATGTGAGCAAGCATGATTATCTCACGAAGGGAGTGGCAGAAGGTCTAACACACATATATTTATTCTACCACTGATCTAGATTTTACCCAGATACCAAGCTATCCTCTATATATCCTCTCTGTGGCCCAAGAAAGCAGTGTTATTGGGCAACACATCGAGTTAATAAGGCCAGTGGGAGGTGTCTCTAATGGAAGTGTAATGACAAAGGTAGTAAGGGGTCAATTATTCCAGCCCAGAAGCCCTCTATAGCCTGCTATAGCCTAGTGGGCCTGCTGACAGCAGCTGGTATTGTCTGTCTGACTGGGCTACAATGTGCAGACAGAATACAGCACATGGAAATAGCATGTTTGATCGTATTTCAATAGTAACAGATTTGTTAAGGCTATGTAAGAACAAATTGATAACAACGCTTTGTTCTTCCATGTAGCTTGTAAAGATCAGAGATGGTTGTTTAAGAAGACGTAACAGAGAATACGATATGTTATTCTCATATGAACTACCTGCCCTATGTATCTGTCCTGACACTGGTTTTCTCTCTGCTCCACCGTGTCAGACAGATCCGACTGTTACTGTGTGTATTATAATGCAACACCATCCCTTCACTCTCTTTGTATCTTTAAGCTCAGAGCCAGAGGAACAGCAGCCTGTCCGTGTGTGTGTAATGGACCTTGTCAGAGGTTTACAGTGGTGTCTGTGTTCATGCTGGGCTCACACCACGCTGTCACAAAAACACTACTGAATTAGCCTTCACTAATATTTATCTCAGTCATGTCATTCCTCCTTATTTGAACACACACACACCCACACACAAACACACACACACACAAATACACACACACACACACACACACAAATACACACACACACAAATACACACACACACACACACTAAATGTTTCGTTTTTCTCCTGTTTTTCTCCCGTCTCCCGCTGTCCAGTTTCCAAATCCCTTTGCATTACCTCATCTATCTCTCTCTTTCTCACCCTCCTCCTCTCCCTCCATCCTCTCCCTCCCTGTCCATCTCTTTGTGATGTGATTGTGTGTGGGTGCACGTAATCATGGTGGGTCTGTGTGATTGGATTAGAACCAGTAATTATGTTTGTGTGCTGGGGGCTAGCTCAACTGTATGCCTGCAGCCAATCAGACAGCAGCTCTTTCTGATCTCTATAGGGAACACAAATCACATTTCAGTTGGACCTCCAATAGGGGGGGGTTGTTGTCCTGACACCACACTGCCAGGTCTCTGACCTCCTCCCTATAGGCTGTCTCATCATTGTCGGTGATCAGGTCTACCACTGTTGTGTCTTCAGCAAACTTAATGATGGGGTTGGAGTCGTGCTTGGCCACACAGTCGTGGGTGAACAGGGGGTACAGGAGTAGAGCTGTAATCAAAGAACATAATTCTTACATAGGTGTTCCTTTTGCACAGGTGGGAAAGGGCAGTGTGGTGTGCTATTGAGATTGTGTCATCTGTGGATCTGTTGGGGCGGTATGCGAATTGGAGTGGCTCTAGGGTTTCTGGCATGATGGTGTTGATGACTAGCCTTTCAAAGCACTTCATGGCTACCGACGTGAGTGCTACGGGGCTGTAATCATTTAGGCAGGTTACCATCGTTTTCTTGGGCACAGGGAATATGGTGGTCTGTTTGAAACATGTTGGTATTACAGACTGTCAGAGAGAGGTTGAAATGTTAGTGAAGACACTTGCCAGTTGGTCAGAGCATGCTCGCAGTACACGTCCTGGTAATCTTTATGGCCCCGCAGCTTTGATAATTTTGACCTGTTTAAAGGTCTTGCTAACATCGGCTACAGAGAGCGTGATCACACAGTCGTCTATAACAGCTGGTGCTCTCATGCATGCTTCAGTGTTGCTTGCCTCGAAGCAAGCGTAAAAGGTATTAAGCTCGTCTGGTAGGCTCGCATCACTGAGCAGCTCGCGGCTGCGTTTCCCTTTGTAGTCCATAATAGTTTTCAAGCCCTGCCACATCCGACGGGTGTAAGAGCCAGTGTTTTAGGATACAATTTTAGTCCTGTATTGACGCTTTGCCTATTTGATGGTTTGTCTGAGTGGACAGCAGGACATCTTTTAAGATTCTGGATTAGCGGGCCGCTCCTTGAAAGTGACAGCTCTAGCCTTTAGCTCGGTGCGGATGTTGCCTGTAATCCAGGGCTTCTGGTTGGGACATGTACTTACGACCACTGTGACGACAACGTCGTCGATGCACTTATTGATGAATCCGGTGACTGAGGTGGTATACTCCTCAGTGCCATCAGATGAATCCCAGAACATATTTCAGTCTGTGCTAGCAAAACAGTCCTGTAGCGTAGCATCCGCATCATATGACCACTTCCGTACTGAGCGAGTCACTGGTAGGTACTTCCTGCTTTAGTTTTGGCTTGTAAGCAGGAATCAGGAGGATAGAATTATGGTCAGATTTGCCAAATGGAGGGCGAGGGAGAGCTTTGTTTGCGTCTTTGTGTGTAGAGTAAAGGTGGACTAAAGTTTTTTTCCCATCTGGTTGCACATGTGACATGCTGGTAGAAATTCAAATTAAAGTTCCCAGTTACTAGGAGCGCCACTTCTGAATGAGCATTTTCTTGTTTGCTTATGGCCTTGTACAGCTCATTGAGTGCAGTCTTAGTGTCAGCATCAGTTTGTGGTGGTAAATAGACAGCTACAAATAATACATATGAGAATTATCTTGGTAGATAGTGTGGTCTATAGCTTATCATGAGGTATTCTACCTCAAGCATGCAATACCTTGAGATTTCTTTAATATTAGACATCGTGCACCAGCAGTTATTGACAAATAAACACACACCCCCACCCCTCGTCTTACCAGACGTAGATGCTCTGTCCTGCCGATGCATGGAGAAGCCAGCCAGCTCTATATTATCGTGTTGTCGTTCAGCCACATCTCGGTGAAACATAAGATATTACAGTTTTAATGTTCCATTGATAGGATCGTCTTAATTGTAGATCGTCCAGTTTATTTTCCAATGATTGCACCTTTGCCAATAATACCGAGTTAAGTGCTGGTTTACCTATTCATCTGCAAATTCTTACAAGGCACCCCGCCCTTCTCCCCCTTTTTCTCCTTATTTTCTTTGTGCTTATAACGGGGATTTGGGCCCTGTCTCGACAAAGTAGTATATCCTTCACGTCGGACTCATTAAAGAAAAAATCTTCGTCCAGTTCGAGGTGAGTAATCACTGTTCTGATGTCCAGAAGCTCTTTTAGTCATGATTTTTATATTTCATTTTACCTTTATTTAACTAGGCAAGTCAGTTAAGAACAAATTATTATTTTCAATGGCGGCCTAGGAACAGTGGGTTAACTGTCTTGTTGTTGTTTTTTACCTTGTCTACTCTGGGATTTGATCTTGCAAGCTTGTGGTTACTAGTCCAACAGTCTAACCACTAGGATACCTGTCGCGATAGCAGCAATAGCAGCAACATTATGTACAATGAGTTACAAAAAATGCCAAAAAACAACAGAATAGCACAGTTGGTTAGGAGCCCGTAAAACAGCAGCCCTCCCCTCCGGCAAAATTATATCATGCCAACTATTCATGGAAACTGACAATTTGTCTCCAAAAAAAAGAATCCAACAGGATTCAATTCAAAGCCAACCCAAAGAGCACAGACGTCAATTCAACGTTTAATTGGCATTGGTTGAACGGAATTTCATTAAAATGACATGGAAACAATGTTGAGTCAACCAGTGTGTGCCCAGTGGGAAGCCTCTCTGTTCAATCAGTCAAATGCAGTGCTGAGAACCATGAATCATTGAATTAGATGGACAGCATGGCTGATCCTTCATGACAAATGTTGTTATTAAAAAAGGGAGACCTTATATAAATACATTTGATTGCATTTGATTAATAGTCCCAACCCTCTCTCTCTCTCTCTCTCTCTCTTATTGACTGTGTGTAGGCCTATAGTATACAGGGAGATGGGAGGGAGGGATGAAGTGGGGGGGTTGGAGGAGGTGGAAAGATGGAATGAGGAAGGGGGAGAGAAGGAGATATGTTGATAGGAGATGGTAGAGAGATAAAGGGAGAGAGAGCGAGAAAGAGGGAGAGTTGATTGTGTGTGCGTGCCTCAGCTCCTGTTCCCAGCCATCAATCTATAAATACAATAAACTGATGTCATTTAACGTTATTAAATTCACTAAATATCCTCCAGGTGGTATCACTGTAATATCTATTATCCCCCTCTCTCTCGCTTTCTCTGTCACACACTCATCCCCTCTAATTTCACCACACACACCCCGCTCTCTCCCTCTATCTCTCTCTTGCTTGCTCTCTCTCTCTCATTCTCTCTCGCTCTCTCTTGCTCTCTCTCATGTCTATGTAGCTGTAGTTGGGAGGATGTGTTCACTCTCTGGTGGCTCTCTGCTACATTAAACGCAATGCAAAACTCACATAACTCTATCCCAAGAGTAGACGACCTGCCATCCCTCCTCCTCCTCTACTTCACCACTCTCTATATCCATCCCTCTTCCTCCTCTACTTCCCCACTCTCTATATCCATCCCTCTTCCTCCTCTTCATCCTCTCCACCTCTACTTCCCCACTCTCTATATCCATCCCTCCTCCTGCTCTACTTCCCTACTCTCTATATCCATCCCTCCTCCTCCTCTACTTCCCCACTCTCTATATCCATCCCTCCTCCTCCTCTACTTCCCCACTCTCTATATCCATCCCTCTTCCTCCTCTTCATCCCCTCCACCTCTACTTCCCCACTCTCTATATCCATCCCTCAACCTGCTCTACTTCCCTACTCTCTATATCCATCCCTCTTCCTCCTCTACTTCCCCACTCTCTATATTCATCCCTCCTCCTCCTCTACTTCCCCACTCTCTATATCCATCCCTCTTCTTCCTCCTCTTCATCCCCTCCACCGCTACTTCCCCACTCTCTATATCCATCCCCCCTCCTCCTCTACTTCCCCACTCTCTATATCCATCCCTCCTCCTCCTCTACTTCCCCACTGTCTATATCCATCCCTCCTCCTCCTCTACTTCCCCACTCTCTATATCTATCCCTCCTCCTCCTCTACTTCCCTACTCTCTATATCCATCCCTCCTCCTCCTCTACTCCCCCACTCTCTATATCCCTCCCTCTTCCTCTTCATCCCCTCCTCCTCTACTTCCCCACTCTCTGTATCCTTCCCTCCTCCTCCTCTACTTCCCTACTCTCTATATCCCACCCTCT
Source organism: Oncorhynchus mykiss (assembly GCF_057628025.1). Classification (NCBI taxonomy): domain Eukaryota; kingdom Metazoa; phylum Chordata; class Actinopteri; order Salmoniformes; family Salmonidae; genus Oncorhynchus; species Oncorhynchus mykiss. The sequence goes on from NC_143026.1 coordinate 21,005,009, forward strand.
TCCTACTCTTCATCCCCTCCTCCTCTACTCCCCCACTCTCGATATCCCTCCCTCTTCCTCCTCTTCATCCCCTCCTCCTCTACTTCCCCACTCTCTATATCCATCCCTCCTCCTCCTCTACTTCCCCACTCTCTATATCCATCCCTCCTCCTCCTCTACTCTCCCATTCTCTATATCCCTCCCTCCTCCTCTACTTCCCCACTCTCTGTATCCATCCCTCCTCCTCCTCTACTTTCACATTCTCTATATCCATCCCTCCTCCTCTACTTCCCCACTCTCTGTATCCATCCCTCCTCCTCCTCTACTTCCCCACTCTCTATATCCATCCCTCCTCCTCTACTTCCCCACTCTCTATATCCATCCCCCCTCCTCCTCTACTTCCCCACTCTCTGTATCCATCCCTCCTCCTCCTCTACTTCCCAACTCTCTACATCCATCCCTCCTCCTCCTCTGCTTCCCCACTCTCTATTTCCATCCCTCTTCCTCCTCTTCTTTTTTGGAGGGTCAGGGTGAGAGAGAGATCAAGCATGGAGAGCACCTGCCTCTGTTAATGCACACACGTCTGGACTCACACACACTCAATCACCACACACACACACACAGTCAATCACCCTACATACACACACTTAGGGGATATTGAATAGTGTTTATTGTTAGGTTTATTCAGTCATTGTCTCATGAATTCATTCCTTATTGTCCCATTCATTGATGAATAAAATATGGTATGAGTGTGCATAGATTCGTTAGCAATGTCAGTTGGACAGCATTGTTGGAACAGCTAACGATCCAATTCTATTTTTAAATAACATACATCAAATATCACATACACATAACATACAGAATAATGTTGGAATAATGTGTTGCAGGCTACTGCTCTAGATGTGTTGAGGGCAGAGAACTGTTTATCAGAGAACACTGTGTATTCCCGCTCTTTTTATCTTCCCTCTCTTTTTACCCTCTTCCTCTCTGGCGCTCATCTATAATTCAGAACCATCATTTGGTTTAGCTGAAATGGTGCTGTGAGGAAACAAACGGGTTTGATGTGATGTGAGGGTGGGTGCAGGGCAGGAACAAATGGGTTTGATGTGATGTGAGGGTGGGTGCAGGGCAGGAACAAATGGGTTTGATGTGATGTGAGGGTGGGTGCAGGGCAGGAACAAACGGGTTTGATGTGATGTGAGGGTGGGTGCAGGGCAGGAACAAATGCAGCTTAGTTCATTTTAGGCAAAAATTGGAGGGGAAAAAAGGAGCGGATCCTTAAGAGGTTTTAAAGACCAGGATTCACACGTATCAAGAGTCTCAGAGTAGGAGTGCTGTTCTAGGATCAGTTTAGCCTTCTAGATCACAAATGACATGGACATAGGGGGGCTGATCCTAGATCAGCACCCTGAGACGCTTGATACACACAGCCACATGGTGGAGATAGGACAGTACCTGTTAAACTTCACACCTCTAATTCACTCATTATTGTTGTGATTATGAATATTACTGTTCTGCTGTTGCAAGATTATCATTCACTCTTTCTCCTTTCTATCTTTTCCAAGATAATATAGTGATTATAAAGTAATGGGACAGAATGATAAGGTTGTGGAGTGGTTGGAGTTGTTATTACTTAAAAGTTGCCTTCCTCCGTTGTGGCTGGTTCAGTACTAGCTAGTCATTTACCTCAAGTACATACAGTACTCAGTCTCTCTCTCATTGTTATGCTAGTCAGTAACAGGAGGGTCCCTCAATGCCAACTGCTGCTGTGTTGTAGTGATAGCCTACCTTGTTCAAGGTAAAAAAAAAGTGCTTGAGAAAGAAAGACATTGTCAGACATTGTAGACACTGTTGTCCAGGGATAGACTGTCTGGAACAGATAGTTCCTTACCTCCCATCTCATTTTCCTTTTATGAGGCCTGGGCTGTTTACCCAGCTGGCTGGTGATGTAACGTTATTGTTTCATGGTCACTGATTGCCTGGTCATACACAGCCAGACACCTTTGACATTTTGCTGGGAGAACAAACGTCACACAGACGAGGAAAGAGACTAAGAGACTTAGAAGCAGTAGAAATATGAGAGTCGTCATAATATGAAATGTCATAGGATGACAATATGTTTTATATTCAGCCACCAAAATGCATATCAGAATGTTCAGGGCAGCATGACTTGGTTGACTCTTTCTATTCCTGTTGTGTGTTGTTGTTTTAACTGCTCCAAGTAACAATTTAGTTAAGAGGCGAGGGGAATGAGATATGGCTGATTTGACATGTTTTAATTTCCAATTTTGGATCCTAGATGCTGGTGTGTGTTTCACAATCAAATCAAATGTCATTGACCACATACACGTGTTTAGCAGATGTTATTGTGGTGTAGTGAAATGCTTGTGCTTCCAGTTCGGACAGTGGAGATATATCGAACAAGTAATATCTAACAATTTCACAACATATACCCAATACACACAAATTTAAGTAAGGAATGGAATTAAGAATATATAAATAAATGGATGAGCACTGTCAGCACGGCATAGACTATGATACAGTAGAGTAGAATATAATTATTATTATTTTTTATTGTTTTATTTCTCCTTTATTTAACCAGGTAGGCTAGTTGAGAACAAGTTCTAATTTACAACTGCGACCTACAGTATATACTGTACATATGCAAGACATGTAAACATTATTAAAGTGACATTATTAAAGTGATTAGTGTTCCATTTATTGAAGTGGCCAATGATTTCAAGTCTGTGTATATAGACAGCAGCCTCTCTGTGCTAATGATGGTTATTTAACAGTCTTGAGATAGAAGCTGTTTTTCAGTCTCCTGGTCCCCGCTTTGATGCACCTGTACAGACCTTGCCTTCTGGATGATAGTGGGGTGAACAGGCAGTGGCTCGGGTGGTTGTTGTCCTTGATTATCTTTTTGGCATTCCTGTGACATCGGGTGCTGTAGGTGTCCTGGAGGGCATGTAGTTGGCCCCCAGTGATGCATGGTGCAGCCCTGCGGTTGTGGGCCGTACAGTTACCATGCCAGGTGGTGATACAGCCCAACAGGATGCTCTCAATTGTCCATCTGTAAACGTTTGTGAGGGTTTTAGGTGCCAAACCACATTTCTTCAGCCTCCTGAGGTTGAAGAGGTGCTGTTGCACCTTCTTCATCACACTGTCTGTGTGGGTGGAGCATTTCAGTTTGTCAGTGATGTGTACGCTGAAGAACCACCTTCTCCACTGCTGTCCCGTCGATGTGGATATGCTCCCTCTGCTGTTTCCTGAAGTCCACGATCATCTCCTTTGTTTTGTTGACATTGAGTGCAAGGTTATTTTCCTGGCACCACACTCATAGAGCTCTCACCTCCTCCTTGTAGGCTGTCCCGTCGTTGTTGGTAATCAAGCCTATTACTGTTGTGTCGTCTGCAAACTTGATGATTGAGTTGGAGGCGTGCTTGGCCACACAGTCATGGGTGTACAGGGAGTACAGGAGGGAGCTGAGCACGCACCTTGTGGGGCCCCAGTGTTGAGGATCAGCGAAGTGGGGGTTTTGTTTTCTACCTTCACCACCTGGGGGCAGCCCGTCAGGAAGTCCAGGACCCAATTGCATAGGCCAGGGTTCAGACCCAGGGCCTCGAACTTAATGATGAGCTTGGAGGGTACAGGAACAATGGTGGCCATCTTGAAGCATGTGAGGACAGCAGACTGGGATAGGGAAAGATTGAATATGTCCGTAAACACACCAGCCAGCTGGTCTGCGTATGCTCTGAGGACGCGGCTAGGGAAGCCGTCTGATGCCGTCAGCCTTGCGAGGGTTAACACGTTTAAATGTCTTACTCTAGTCGGCCATAGAGAAGGAGAGCCCACAGTCCTTGGTAGCGGGCAGCGTCGGTGCCACTGTGTTATCCTCAAAGCAGGCAAAGAACGTGTTAAGCTTGTCCGGAAGCAAGACGTCGGTGTCCACTGGTTTTCCTTTTGTAGTCTGTGATTGTCTGTAGACCCTGCCACATATGTCTCGTGTCTGAGACGTTGAATTGTGACTCCAATTCGTCTCTATACTGACGTTTTGCCTGTTTGATTGCCCTGCGGAGAGAATGACTACTCTGTTTGTATTCTGCGATATTAGCAATCACCTTGCCATGTTTAAATGTGGCGGTTCGAGTTTCAGTTTTACGCGAATGCTGCAATCCATCCACGGTTTCTGGTTAGGGTAGGTTTTAATGGTCACAGTGGGTACAACATCTCCTATACACTTCCGGATAAACTCAGTTACAGTTTCAGTGTATACGTCAATATTATTCTCTGAAGCTACCCAGAACGTATCCCAGTCCATGTGATCAAAACAATCAGTATATCCCGAGAGATGTCTCTGTGAAACAGAGTCTGTTATAATCCCTGATGTCTCTCTGGAAAGAGACCCTTGCCCTGATTTCGTCAACTTTGTTATCCAGGGACTGAACATTAGCGAGTAATATACTCGGAGGTGGTGGGTGGTGTACACGCCTCCTAAGTCGTACTAGAAGACCGCTCCGAGAACCCTTTTTTCGCCAGCGTTGTTTTTGGGTTGGCCTCTGGAATCAGTTCAATTGCCCAGGGTGATGCGAACAAAGGATCCGCTTTGGGAAAGTCGTATTCCTGGTCGTAATGTTGGTAGTGCTGGTGAGTTACCGTCGCTCTGATATCTAATAGTTCTTCCCGGCTGTATGTAATAACACATAACATTTTCTGGGATAACAATGTAAGAAATAATACATTTAAAAAAACATTTCTAAGGAAAAAGCCATTCCAGAAATCCACATGACCTGTCAGTCTCCTGTTCAATGAAGCAAACTCTCTCCTGTCTCTAAAACTCCTAAAAGTATCTTAGCTAATAGTCATTATATTTATAGGAGAGTAAAAGAAGCTGCTCCATGAAGGGGCTTGGCTGTACCTGTAGCTTCCTGGTTTACACTGTAATTATGCGTGTGGTCAGAGTCAGTCAGCCCGCTTCAGCCTGTAGGTCACTACCCTGCAGAACACAACAGACACCTCAAACCACCTGCAGCTACTTCTCTGATTGCTAGGTGAACACTCACACACCTCCACACCTGTTCCCTCCCAAAACAGAATGCGGATGGCACCATTGTCATAGCAACAATGCAATCAGAATCTATTTTCATCAAGGCTTTATTAGTTATAATAAAATGTTATTTTTAATAAATTCTAAAACAGATTTCCGTCCCTATTGTTATCTTGATGTGTGTGTGTGTGTGTGTGTGTGTGTGTGTGTGTGTGTGTGTGTGTGTGTGTGTGTGTGTGTGTGTGTGTGTGTGTGTGTGTGTGTGTGTGTGTGTGTGTGTGTGTGTGTGTTCGAGCATAGGTGGTTTTGCTCGGGTGTAAGCATCTGCCTCGGGTGTAAGGTTGCATGTTTAAATCCAGCAACAGAAAGTTGTTTTTTCGATTCTTGTTTTAAGCCTATCCCAAGCCTTAACCATTCAGAGTAAATGCCTGACCTTAAGATTTCGGAGCAACCGAAATGACCCCTCTGTAAACTGTATATTAGTGTTGTGATGGTAGCATTGACCCCTCTGTAAACTGTACATTAGTGTTGTGATGGTAGCATTGACCCCTCTGTAAATGTTATATTAGAGTTGTGAATGATGGTAGTGTTGATTTCTGTGTAAACTGTAGTGTTGACTTTTGGACAGATGGTTGACCATGTGTTTAAAGAGGGCTGAGGGATCCTCTTCTCCTCTTCTCCTCTTCCTCTCATCCTCGCCTCTTTTTCTCATCTCTCCCCCTCTCCACTCGTCTCCTCTCTTCCAATGATCCCATTCTCTTCTCCACCTCTTTTCTCATATCCACCTCTCTCTATTTCTCTTCCTCTCATCCTTTCCTCCTCTCCTCCTGTCCTCTCATCTCTTCCTCTCCTCTCGTCTTCCTCTCTCCCTCTCTTTCTCCCCTTTACCAGTGTAATGAGTTCTAATAGAGAGGGCCTGGGTGTGATCTGAATACTGAACACACCATCAGAGGCACCTAACGGACAGCGCTCTGAAAGGACTGCTCACACATACTCATTAATCCGCATACAGACACACTCACCAGCCGACCCCCAGCTCCTCCAGATGATTATATAGAGCTCAGTAGATATGACAGCCCAGATGGTGCTTTCTGACAACTCAATCAAATCCAATTGTATTTGTCATATGCTTTGTAAACAACAGGTGTAGACTAACAGTGAAATGCGTACTCACGGACCCTTCCCAACAATGCAGAGAGAGAACAGAGAAATAATAGAAAAGAATAACACAAGGAATAAATACACAACGAGTAACTCTAACTCTAGCTGCATACACGTGGTACCAGTACCGAGTCAATGTGCAGGGGTACGAGGTAATTGAGTTAGATACACTACATGACCTAAAGTATGTGGACACATACATCTCATTCCAAAGTCATGGACATTAATACGGACTTGCTTACTGTTTTGCTGCTATAACAGCCTCAGCTCTTCTGGGAAGGCTATCCACTAGATGTTGGAACATTGCTGTGGGGACTTGCTTCCATTTAGCTACAAGAGTATTAGTGAGGTTGGGCACTGATGTTGGGCGAATAGACTCACAGTCTGCATTCCAATTCATCCCAAAGGTGATTGATGGGGTTGATGAATGGTATCAAATACATCAAACACATTGCTTCCATGTCCATGCCATTATTATGAGCCATCCTCACCTCAGCAGCCTCCACCGGTTTCCACTTCACAATAACAGCACTTACAGTTGAGTGGAGCAGCTCTAGCAGGGCAGAAATTTGACAAACTGACTTGCTGGTAAAGTGCCATCCTATGACGGTGCCACGTTGAAAGTCACTGAGCTCTTCAGTAAGGCCATTCTACTGCCAATGTTTGTCTATGGAGATTGCATGTCGGTGTGCTCGATTTTTATACACCTGTCAGCAACAGGTGTGCCTGAAACAGCAGAATCCAGTAATTTGAAGGGGTTTCCACATAGTTTTGAATATATAGAATATTTACATATACCTAGGGATAAAGTGACTAGACAACAGGGTAGATAATAAACAGTGGCAGCAGCCTATGTGATGAGTCAAAAGAGTGTAAAAAGGGTCAATACAGATAGTTAAATAGTTTACCAATAGCTACCCGGACTAACTATTGAGCAGTCTTATGGCTTGGGGGTAGAAGCTGTTCAGGGTCTTGTTGGTTCCAGACTTGTTGCATCGGTAGAGAAAACAGTCTTTCACTTGGGTGGCTGCAGTCTTTGACCATTTTTAGGGCCTTCCTCTGACACCGCCTGGTATAGAGGCCCTAGTGATCTACTTTCCCATAGGCTCTACCCTCCGTACCACCTCGTCGTCGGATGCCAAGCAGTTGCCATACCAAGTGATGATACAGCCAGTCAAGATGCTCTCAATGGTGCACCTGTAGAACTTTTTGAGGATCTGACGGTCCATGCCGACATTTTTCAGACTCCTGAGGGGGAAGAGGTGGTGTCTTGTCTTCTTCATGACTGTGTTGGTGTGTGTGGACCATTTTAATTCCTTATTGATGTGGACACTGAGCAACGTGATGCTCTCGACCCGTTCCACTACAGCCCTGTCAATATGCATGGGGGCATGCTCGGCACTCTGTTTCCTGTAGTCCACAATCAGCACCTTTGTCTTGCTGACCTTGAGAGAGAGGTTGTTGTCCTGGCACCACTCTGCCAGGTCACTGACCTCCTCCCGATTGGCTGTCTCATCATCGATGGTGATCAGGCCAACCATCATTGTGTTGTCAGCAAACTTAATGATGGTGTTGGAGTTGTGCGCGGCCACACAGTCGTAGGTGAACAGGGAGCACAGGAAGGGACTAAGCACACACCCCTGAGGTGCCCTGTGTTGAGGGTCAGCATGGCAAATATGCCTACCTACACCACCTGGGGGCGGCCCATCAGGAAGTCTGGGATGCAGTTGCAAAGGGAGGTGTTCAGTCCCAGGGTCCTTAGCTTAGTGATGAGCTTGGAGGGCACTATGGTGTTGAACGCTGAGCTATAGTCAATGAACAGCATTCTCATGTATGTGTTGCTTTTGGCCAGGTGGGAGAGGGTGGTATGGAGTGCAATAGAGATTGCATCATCTGTAGATCTGTTTAGGCGGTATGTGAATTGGAGTGGGTCTAGGGTGTCTGGGATGATGGTGTTGATGTGGGCCATGACCAGCCTTTCAAATAATTGCATGGCTACAGATGTGAGTGTGAGTGATAGTCATTTAGACAGGTTACCTTGGCATTCTTGGGCACAGGGACTATGGTGGTCTGTTTGAAACATGTAGCTATTACAGACTGGGCCAGAGAGATGTTGAGAATGTCAGTGAAGACATTTTCCAGCTCTGTCTGTCTGTCTGTCTGTCTGTCTGTCTGTCTGTCTGTCTGTCTGTCTGTCTGTCTGTCTGTCTGTCTGTCTGTCTGTCTGTCTGTCTGTCTGTCTGTCTGTCTGTCTGTCTGTCTCTGACCTCTCACCCCCCTCTCATCCCCTTCTCACTCTCCTCTCCTTACTACATGCCAGACAGCCGTGCCCTTTGGAACAAGGAGGGAAGTGGCTCTTTAATTGCCGCCCACTTAAAAGAGCTTGAGGATATTGAGGCAAAACAAAATCTCAAGGAAATTTGTCCGTTTTTGTTTAATGATGGATTCTCAATCTCTCTTTTTCCATTTATCTCTCTCTCACTCTCTTGCTCACTCTCTCGCTCTCTCTCTCTCTTGATTTTAATATCTATCTCTTTCTCGGACGTGACACACAACAGTGTGTGTGTGCATTCGGGCCTGCATGTGTGTGTGTTTAGTAAGAAAGGGAGAGAGAGCAGGAGAGGAAAAGAGAGAGGGATCTGGGAAGAGAGAGGGAGAGCATAGTACAGCTCCACCAATACAGTGTGACCCAGTTAGATACGAACACTGTTAATAAACAAGGTGGCTGGATGGCTGCATCAGGTGTACCTACCTTTCCCTCTCTCCCCCTCCCTATTTTTATCACTATTCCTTTCCCTCTTCTCTTCTCTCATTATCAATGTCTCATTGTCTCCCTGTCTCTCCCTGTCTCATTCTCTCCCTGTCTCTCCCTCTATCCCTCTCTCTCACAGCACCTACTGTCTCTATCTGTGTGTTTAGTTACCATAGTTCTACAATCAGCACTTTCACCTCTCTCTTCTTCTATGAAATAGCGTAGGCTTATATGAAAGCCCTAATGCAAAATCTGGCCCACTCCATATCTCCATTGGGGGGGAAACACATTGGAGAGAAAGAAAGTGGTTGAGTGTATTATAGCTGTGTTGGGTATGAATAGCAACTGCACTTATTGGTTTCTGGCATGTGTGGATGCTGTACAGAGCTTTAGACAGAGGCATTCAGAACCTCCCAATAGCTTTTAGACTAAATAACTGCTCTTTCATCTTGCATGCAGCAGGTATACGGGACATTTCACAGCAACAAGATTGTACCTGAAAGCATCTGTGGAATGTTATAAGTGTAGCATGTATTGTGAACATATTTAGGTTTTAGGTCAAAGTACTTAGTAATGAGTTCCACTTTTTGTAGGCTACTGTATAAGCTTAGCCCCAGTGCTATCCCAATCCTGAAGCTATCTCCATCCCTAACCCTGGCCAGAGTCCTTGCCTACAGGAAGTGGCAACAGCAGCTTCTTGGGAGGCAGCCTTCCTCAGACTGAGCCGACAGGACAAAGAGCACACACACAGTGAAGGGCACTCAACATGTACTGCACTGAAAAAAATGACTGGTTGATGATTGGTTGAAAGAAATTGATAACAAGAAGATTGTTGGAGCTGTACTGTTAGATTTCAGTGCACCCTCTGACATTATTGACCATAACCTGTTGTTGAGAAAACATATGTGTTATTGCTTTTCAACCTCTGCTATATCATGGGTTCAGAGCTATCTATCTAAAACCATCAGAGGGTTTTCTTTAATAGAATTTTCTCTAATGTCAAACATGTCAAACAGGACAGCTCTAATGTCAAACAGGACAGCTCTCTAGGCCCTGTACTCTTTTCTATTTTTACCAATGACCTGCCACTGGCATTAAACAAAGCATGTGTTTCCATGTATGATGATTCAACCACACAGTGGCTTGCAAAAGTATCCCCCCCCCCCCCCCATTTTTCCTATTTTGTTGCCTTACAACCTGGAACTAAAACATTATTTGGGCGGGGTTTGTATAATTTGATTTACTCAACATGCCGACCAAATTGAAGATGAAAAATATTTTATATTCTGAAACAAACAAGAAATAAGACAAAAAAACTGAAAAGTTGAGCGTGCATAACTAAATTCAATACTTTTAGAGCAAACTTTCGCAGCAATTACAGCTGCCAGTCTCTTTGGGTATGTCTCTATAAGCTTGGCACACCTAGTCACTGGGATGTTTGCCCATTCTTCAAGGCAAAACTGCTCAAGCTCCTTCAAAATGGATGGGTTACGCTGGTGTACAGCAATCTTTAAGTCATACCACAAATTGCAAGACATTTAAATGTTTCCCCTTAAAAAACTCAAATGTTGCATTAGCAGTGCTTAGGGTAAATTGTCCTGCCGGAAGGTGAACCTGTATCCAAATCTCAAATCTCTGGAAGACTGAAACAGGCTTCCCTCAAGAATTTCCCTATATTTAGCGCCATCCATCATTCCTTCAATTCTGACAAGTTTCCCAGTCCCTGCCGATAAAAAACATCCCCACAGCATGATGCTGCCACCGCCATGCTTCACTGTGGGGGTGGTGTTCTCAGGGTGATGAGAGCTGTTGGGTTTGCGCCAGATATAGCATTTTCCTTGATGGCCAAAAAGCTACATTTAGCATTTTACCATATGTTTGGGGAGTCTCCCACTTGCATTTTGGCGAACACCAAACATGATTGCTTATTTTTTATGGCCACTCTTCCATAAAGCCCAGCTCTGTGGAGTGTACTGCTTAACCTCTCTGAACTACCCATCCCGATCCGGGATAATTGTCATTAGCAACGCTGAATAGAATAGCGCCACAGTCAAATAATATTACTAGAAAATATTCATATTCATGAAATCACAAGTGCAATATTGCAAAACACAGCTTAGCCTTTTGTTAACCTCTTGAATCTGTGGGGGCGCTATTTCATTATTGGATTAAAAAAAACGTGCCCGTTTTAAGCGCAATATTTTGTCACGAAAAGATGCTTGACTATGCATATAATTGACAGCTTTGGAAAGAAAACACTCTAACGTTTCCAAATCTGCAAAGATATTGTCTGTGAGTGCCCCAGAACTGATGCTACAGGCGAAACCAAGATGAAACTTCAAACAGGAAGTGAACAACATTTCTGAGGCGCTGTTTTCCATTGTCTCCTTATATGGCTGTGAATGCGCCAGGAACGAGCCTACACTTTCTGCCGTTTCCCTAAGGTGTCTGCAGCATTGTGACGTATTTGTAGGCATATCATTGGAAGATTGGCCATAAGAGACTACATTTACCAGGTGTCCGCCCGGTGTCCATGGTCGAAATTGGTGCGTAATCTTCAGCTGCAAGCATTCTTCCATGGGATTCAGAGGAGAGAGCAGACTTCCACGAACGTTATATCATCGAAGAGATACAGTGCCTTGCGAAAGTATTCGGCCCCCTTGAACTTTGCGACCTTTTGCCACATTTATGGCTTCAAACATAAAGATATAAAACTGCATTTTTTTGTGAAGAATCAACAACAAGTGGGACACAATCATGAAATGGAACGACATTTATTGGATATTTCAAACTTTTTTAACAAATCAAAAACTGACAAATTGGGCGTGCAAAATTATTCAGCCCCCTTAAGTTAATACTTTGTAGCGCCACCTATTGCTGCGATTACAGCTGTAAGTCGCTTGGGGTATGTCTCTATCAGTTTTGCACATCGAGAGACTGACATTTTTTCCCATTCCTCCTTGCAAAACAGCTCGAGCTCAGTGAGGTTGGATGGAGAGCATTTGTGAACAGCAGTTTTCAGTTCTTTCCACAGATTCTCGATTGGATTCAGGTCTGGACTTTGACTTGGCCATTCTAACACCTTGATATGTTTATTTTTTAACCATTCCATTGTAGATTTTGCTTTATGTTTTGGATCATTGTCTTGTTGGAAGACAAATCTCCGTCCCAGTCTCAGGTCTTTTGCAGACTCCATCAGGTTTTCTTCCAGAATGGTCCTGTATTTGGCTCCATCCATCTTCCCATCAATTTTAACCATCTTCCCTGTCCCTGCTGAAGAAAAGCAGGCCCAAACCATGATGCTGCCACCACCATGTTTGACAGTGGGGATGGTGTGTTCAGCTGTGTTCAGGTGGCTTGTGGCAAACTTTAAACAACACTTTTTATGGATATCTTTAAGAAATGGCTTTCTTCTTGCCACTCTTCCATAAAGGCCAGATTTGTGCAATATACGACTGATTGTTGTCCTATGGACAGAGTCTCCCACCTCAGCTGTAGATCTCTGCAGTTCATCCAGAGTGATCATGGGCCTCTTGGCTGCATCTCTGATCAGTCTTCTCCTTGTATGAGCTGAAAGTTTAGAGGGACGGCCAGGTCTTGGTAGATTTGCAGTGGTCTGATACTCCTTCCATTTCAATATTATCGCTTGCACAGTGCTCCTTGGGATGTTTAAAGCCTGGGAAATATTTTTTTTTATCCAAATCCGGCTTTAAACTTCTTCACAACAGTATCTCGGACGTGCCTGGTGTGTTCCTTGTTCTTCATGATGCTCTCTGCGCTTTTAACGGACCTCTGAGACTATCACAGTGCAGGTTCATTTATACGGAGACTTGATTACACACAGGTGGATTGTATTTATCATCATTAGTCATTTAGGTCAACATTGGATCATTCAGAGATCCTCACTGAACTTCTGGAGAGAGTTTGCTGCACTGAAAGTAAAGGGGCTGAATAATTTTGCACGCCCAATTTTTCAGTTTTTGATTTGTTAAAAAAGTTTGAAATATCCAATAAATGTCGTTCCACTTCATGATTGTGTCCCACTTGTTGTTGATTCTTCACAAAAAAATACAGTTTTATATCTTTATGATTGAAGCCTGAAATGTGGCAAAAGGTCGCAAAGTTCAAGGGGGCCAAATACTTTCGCAAGGCACTGTATGTGAAAAACACCTTGAGGATTGATTCTAAACAACGTTTGCCATGTTTCAGTCGATATTATGGAGTTAATTTGGAAAAAAGTTCGGCGTTTTGATGACTGAATTTTCGTTTTTTTTTGGGTGGGGGGGGTTTGAACAAAACGGAGCGATTTCTCATACACAAAGAATCTTTTTGGAAAAACTGAACATTTGCTATCTGAGAGTCTCCTCATTGAAAACATCTGAAGTTCTTCAAAGGTAAATTATTTTATTTGAATGCTTTTCTTGTTTTTGTGAAAATGTTGCCCGCTAAATGCTACGCTAACTACGCTAGCTATCAATACTGTTACACAAATGCTTGTTTTGGTATGGTTGAAAAGCATATTTTGAAAATCTGAGATGACAGTGTTGTTAACAAAAGGCTAAGCTTGAGAGCTAGCATATTTATTTCATTTCATTTGCGATTTTCATGAATAGTTAACGTTGCGTTATGGTAATGAGCTTGAGGCTGTATTCACGATCCCGGATCCGGAGGTCCACCTGTCGTCTCAGATTTTGAAATTATGCTTTACAGCGAAAGCAATACAAGCGTTTGTGTAAGTTTATCGATCGCTCGACAAAACAATAAGTACACTTAGCATCAGGTAACTTGGTCACGAAAATCAGAAAAGCAATCAAATTAATAATTTACCTTTGATGATCTTCGGATGTTTTCACTCACGAGACTCCCAGTTAGACAACAAATGTTCCTTTTGTTCCATAAAGATATTTTTTATATCCAAATACCTCCGTTAGTTTGGTGCGTTATGCCCAGGAATCCGGTCACGACAACGCAGACAAAAACTCACTCTGAGAGCCCCCACCTAGCCACTAACGAAATGTGGTCGTTCACGCTCATTCTTCAAAAGAAAAGCCTGAAACTATGTCTAAAGGCTGTTGACACCTTAGGGAAGTGGTTAGGTTTATATCTGGTTGATATCCCTTTAAATTGGCAATAAGGATGCATAAGAACAGAAGGGTTTCGAAATAAGAGGCACTTCCTGATTGGATTTTCCTCAGGGTTTCACCTGCAATATCAGTTCTGTTATACTCACATACAATATTTTGACCGTTTTGGAAACTTTAGAGTGTTTTCTATACTAATCTGTCAAGTATATGCATATTCTAGCATCTGGTCCTGAGAAATAGGCTGTTTACTTTGGGAATGTTATTTTTCCAAAATAGTGCCCCCTAGCTTCAAGAGGTTTTAAAGTGGTCCTATGGACAGATACTCCAACCTCAGTTGTGGAGCTTGGCAGCTCCTTCAGGGTTATCTTTGGTCTCTTTGTTGCCTCTGATTAATGCCCTCCTTGCCTGGTCCATGAGTTTTGGTGGGCGGCCCTCTCTTGGCAGGTTTGTTGTGGTGCCATATTCTTTCCATTTTTTAGTAATGGATTAAATGGTGCTCCATGGGATGGTCAAAGTTTCAGATATTTTTTATAACCCAACCCTGATCTGTACTTCTCCACAACTCTGTCCCTGACCTGTTTGTAGAGATCCTTGGTCTTCATTGTGCCGCTTGTTTGGTGGTTCCCCTTGCTTAGTGGTGTTGCAGACTCTGGGGCCTTTCAGAACAGGTGTATGTACAGTTGAAGTCGGACGTTTACATACACCTTAGCCAAATATATTTAAACTCAGTTTTTCACAATTGTTGACCTTTAATCCTAGTAAAAATTCCCTGTCTGAGGTCCGTCAGGATCACCACTTTATTTTAAGAATGCAAAATGTCAGAATAATAGTAGAAGTGCACCAGTCCCTCCTGCTGCAGACCACCCCCACAACATGATGCTGCCACCCCCGGGCTTCACGGTTGGATGGTGTTCTTCGGCTTGCAAGCCTCCCCCTTTTCCTCCAAACATAACGATGGTCATTATGGCCAAACAGTTCTATTTTTGTTTCATCAGACTAGGGGACATTTCTCCAAAAAGTATGATCTTTGTCCCCATGTGCAGTTGCAAACCGTAGTCTGGCTTTTTTATGGCAGTTTTGGAGCAGTGGCTTCTTCCTTGCTGTGCTGCCTTTCAGGTTATGTCGATATAGGACACGTTTAACTGTGGATATAGATACTTTTGTACCTGTTTCCTCCAGCATCTTCCCAAGGTCCTTTGCTGTTGTTCTCGGATTGATTTGCACTTTTCGCACCAAAGTACGTTCATCTCTAGGAGCCAGAACACATCTCCTTCCTGAGCGGTATGATGGCTGCGTGGTCCCATGATGTTTATCCTTGCGTAGTATTGTTGGTACAGATGAACGTGGTACTTTCAGGCATTTGGAAATTCCTCCCAAGGATGAACCAGAATTGTGGAGGTCTCCAATTTTTTGCTGATTTCTTTTGATTTTCCCATGATGTCAAGCAAAGAGGCACTGAGTTTGTAGGTAGGCCTTGAAATACATCCACAGGTACACCTCCATTGACTCAAATTATGTCAATTAGCCTATCAGAAGCTTCTAAAGCCATGACATCATTTTCTGGAATTTTCCAAGCTGTTTAAAGGTACAGTCAATTTAGTGTATGTAAACTTCTGAACCACTGGAATTGTGATACAGGGAATTATAAGTGAAATAATCTGTCTGTAAACAATTGCTGGGAAAATGACTTGTGTCCTGCACGAAGTAGATGTCCTTACCGACTTGCCAAAACTATAGTTTGTTAACAAGATATTGTGAAGTGGTTGAAAAACGAGTTTTAATGACTCCAACCTAAGTGTATGTAAACTTCCGACTTCAACTGTATGCTGAGATCATGTGACACTTAGATTGCAAACAGGTGGGCTTTATTTAGCTAATTATGTGACTTCTGAAGGTAATTGGTTGCACCAGATCTTATTTAGGGGCTTCATAGCAGAGGGGGTGAATACATATGCACGCACCACTTTTCGGTTTTACATTTTTTAAAACATTTTTAAACAAGTATTTTTTCTCATTTCACTTTACCAATTTGGACTATTTTGTATATGCCCATTACATGAAATCCTAATAAAAATAAATTTAAATTACAGGTTGTAATGCAACAAAATAGGAAAGGGGGGGGGGGTGAATACTTTTGCAAGGCATTGTATATGCATCAGCAACCACAGCTAATGAAGTCACTGAAACCCTTAACAAATAGTTTTGGAATGAGTGACCAGTAATAAACTGGTCCTGAACATCTCTAAAACTAAGAGCATTGTATTTGGTACAATCATTCCCTAAGTCCTAGACCTCAGCTGAACCTGGTAATGAATGGTGTGGCTGTTGATTGTAAACTGTCATGGTCAAAACATATAAATATAAATATTTAGATTCAATGATTGTAAAGATGGGGAGAGGTCTGTCTGTAATTACAAGATGCTCTGCAAGCTTTAGTTTTGTCTTATCTCATTGTCCAGTTGTGTGGTCGAGTGCTGCAAGGAAAGACCTAGTTAAACTGCAGCTGGCCCAGAACAGAGCGGCACATCTTGCTCTTCGTTGAAAACAGAGGACTAATATAAATACTATGCATGTCAGTCTCTCTTGGCTAAGAGGAAGAGAGACTGACTGCATTATAAGAAACCAGACATGCCACCAGGGGTCTTTTCACACTCCCCAAATCCAGAACAAATTCAAAAAAGCGTACAGTATTATATCAAGCCTTTATTGCATAGACCTCCCTTCCATCTCATAATGTGCATATGAACAGCAAACCTGGTTTAAAAAAACAGATAAAGCAACACCTCACAGCACAATGCCTCTCCCCTATTTGACCTAGATAGTTTGTGTGTATGTATTAATAGGTAGGCTACGTGTGCCTTTTTTAAAATGTTTGTAGTTCTGTCCTTGAACTGTTCTTGCCTTAATGTTCTGTATTATGTCATGTTTCATGTTTTGTGTGGACCCCAGGAAGACAAGGTGCTGCTTTCGCAACAGCTAATGGGGATCCTAGTAAAATACCAACAAACAAAAACACACACACACATTGGAGGCACAAAGGAGCAGATCCAGGCTGCACCACCCACACACACACCTCCCGCTGCACACGGAGAGAGGGAAAAGGGGTTTACAGTTAATCACGCTGAGAGAGAGAGAGAGAGAGAGAGAGCAAGAGAGAGAGCAAGAGAGAGAGCAAGAGAGAAAGAGAGCAAGAGAGCGAGAGAGAGCAAGAGAGAGAGAGAGAGAGCAAGAGAGAGAGAGAGAGAGAGCAAGAGAGAGAGATAGAGAGAGCAAGAGAGAGAGATAGAGAGCAAGAGAGATAGAGAGAGAGAGCAAGAGAGAGAGAGAGAGAGAGAGAGAGAGAGAGAGAGAGCAAGAGAGAGAAAGAGAGAGAGAGATAGAGAGAGCAAGAGAGAGAGATAGAGAGCAAGAGAGATAGAGAGAGAGAGCAAGAGAGATAGAGAGAGAGAGGCCTAAACAACACAAAAACAACACTAGACAACACAAAGCTTTTACTATCTCATCCTGGAATATATAAAGTCTGAGGTCATCTGCCTTTGACATAAAGAGCAGGAACCC
The DNA here is from genome assembly GCF_057628025.1 of Oncorhynchus mykiss. NCBI lineage: Eukaryota > Metazoa > Chordata > Actinopteri > Salmoniformes > Salmonidae > Oncorhynchus > Oncorhynchus mykiss. The sequence goes on from NC_143026.1 coordinate 21,022,590, forward strand.
AGACTTAATCAAATAAATTGGAAATACAGACATTGCCATCCTACAAGAAACATGGTATAAAGGAGACAGACCCACTGTTGGCCCTCTAGGTTACAGAGAGCTGGTAGTCCCATCCACCATTCTACCAGGTGTGAAACAGGGAAGAGACTCAGTAGGTGTGCTAATTTGATATAGAGCAGACCTAACCCACTCTATTAAATGAGTCAAAACAGGAACATTTTATATCTGGCTATAAATTAATAAGGAAATTATCTCAACAGAGATAAATGTCCTCATGTGTGCTACCTTTATCCCCCCAATAGAATCCCCATACTTTAATGATGACAGCTTTAACAATCCTAGATGGGGAGATCAACAATTTCCAGGCCCAGGGACATGTAATAGTGTGTGGTGACCTTAATGCCAGAACTGGACAAGAACCTGACACCCTCAGCACACAGGTAGACAAACACCTACCTGGAGGCGACAACATTTCCTCCCCGATATGCCCCCCCAGACACAACTATGACAACATAACCAACAAAAACAAGTCACAACTCCTGCAGCTCTGTCGGATGCTGGGTATCTACATAGTCAAGAGTAGGCTTTGAGGGGACTCCTATGGTAGGTACACCTATAGCTCATCTTTTGGCAATAGTACTGTAGACTACTTTATCACTGGCCACAACCCAGAGTCTCTTAGACCATTCACAGTCAGCCCACTGACACCCCTATCAGATCACAAAATTACACTCTACTTGAACAGAGCTTTGCTCAATCATAAGGCTTCAAAGCCAATGGACCTGAACAATATTAAGAAAAGCTATGAATGGAAGGAGAGTAGTGTGGAAATCTACCAAAAAACAATTAGGCAACAACCAATTCAATCCCTTCTCGACAATTTCCTTGACAAAAGGTTTCACTGTAATAGTGATGGTGTAAACCTGGCAGTAGAAAACCTAAACAGTATCTCTGACCTCTCTGAAAGAACCGACGCTGGAGATGAGAAGCAGGTACGGGGAGTTGAACACATAATGTGGAACAGACAGGTAACAAGACAGGACCAGGGTCAGCACACGGGTAACAACGACATATGAACATTAATGCAGCAGCGAGGAACAGACCTGGGGAACTGACACATATAGGGGAGGTAATAAACAGGGGATTGAGTCGAGGTGAGTCCAATAATCGATGATGTGCATGACGTGGGGAAGGCAGGTGTGCGTACTGATGGTGGCAGGAGTGCGTAATGCTGGGGATTCTGGTGCCTTCGAGCCCCAGGGAGGGGGAGCGGGAGCATGCGTGACACTCTCAGCTTCCCTATCAAATCAAAACGTTTCAAGCAGACAACCTAAGAAAATTAACAACTTTAAAGAAGAATGCAAAAACTTAAGAAAGAAATTGAGAAACCTATCCAACCAAAAACATAGAGACCCAGAAAACCTGCATCAACGCCGTCGCTATGGTGGATCACTAAAACAATACAGAAATACTCTATGGAAAAAGAAAGAACAGCACGTCAGAAATCAGCTCAATGTAATTGAAGAAACCATGAAATCCATGTAATCAAACGTGTGGTTAAAATTGGCAAAAAAAACACACACATTTCTTTCCACAGAACTGAGGGGTGAGACAGGGATGCAGCTTCAGCCCTCTTCCACATATATATCAATGAATTGGCGAGTGCACTAGAACAGTGTGCAGCACCCCACCTCACCCTGCTAGAATCTGAAGTCAAATGTCTACTGATGATCTGGTGCTTCTGTCACCAAACAAGGAGGGCCTACAGCAGCACCTATATCTTCTGCACAGATTCTGCCAGACCTGGGACCCTGTCAGTAAGACAAAAATAAGGGTGATCCAAAAAAGGTCCAGTTCCCAGGACCACGAATACAAATTCCATCTAGACACTGTTGCCTTGGAGCACACAAAAAACGATACATCCCTCAGCCTAAACATCAGCGCCACAAGTAACTTCCACAAAGCTGTGAACAATCTGAGAGACAAGGCAAGGGCCTTCTATGTCATCAAAAGGAACATCAAATTCGACATACCAATTACGATCTGGCAAAAAATACTTGAATCAGTTATAAAAACCCATTGCCCTTTATGGTTGTGTGGTCTGGGGTACGCTCACCAACCAAGAATTCACAAAATGGGACAAACACCAAATCCACGTACAACGTAAAACACCAATAATGCATGCAGAGCAGAATTAGGCCGATACTCCCTAATTATCCAAATCCAGAAATCCAATCAAATCAAATGTGTTTATTTATTTATCATTATTCTTCTTACATCAGCTGATATCTCAAAGTCCTGTACAGAAACCCAGCCTAAAACCCCAAACAGCAAGCAATGCAGGTGTAGAAGCACGGTGGCTAGGATAAACTCCCTAGAAAGGCCAAAACCTAGGAAGAAACCTTGAGAGGAACCAGGCTATGTGGGGTGGCCAGTCCTCTTCTGGCTGTGCCGGGTGGAGATTATAACAGAACATGGCCAAGATGTTCAAATGTTCATAAATGACCAGCATGGTCAAATAATAATAATCACAGTAGTTGTCGAGGGTGCAGCAAATCAGCACCTCAGGAGTAAATGTCAGTTGGCTTTTCATAGCCGATCATTGAGAGTATCTCTACTGCTCCTGCTGTCTCTAGAGAGTTGAAAACAGCAGGTCTGGGACAGGTAGCACGTCCGATGAACAGGTCAGGGTTCCATAGCCGCAGGCAGAACAGTTGAAACTGGAGCAGCAGCACGGCCAGGTGGACTGGGGACAGCAAGGAGTCATCATGCCAGGTAGTCCTGAGGCATGGTCCTAGGGCTCAGGTCCTCCGAGAGAGAGAAAGAAAGAGAGAAAGAGATAATTAGAGAGAGCATACTTAAATTCACACAAGACACAGGATAAGACAGGAGAAGTACTCCAGATATAACAGACTGACCCTAGCCCCCCGACACATAAACTACTGCAGCATAAATACTGGAGGCTGGGACAGGAGGGGTCAGGAGACACTGTGGCCCCATCCGATCATACCCCAAGACAGGGCCAAACAGGCAGGATATGACCCCACCCACTTTGTCAAAGCACAGCCCCCACACCACTAGAGGGATATCTTCAACCACCAACTTACCATCCTGAGACAAGGCAGAGTATAGCCCACAAAGATCTCCGCCACGGCACAACCCAAGGGGGGCGCCAACCCAGACAGGAAGATCACGTCAGTGACTCAACCCAGTCAAGTGACGCACCCTTCCTAGGGACGGCATGGAAGAGCACCAGTAAGCCAGTGACTCAGCCCCTGTACAATGGTTAGAGGCAGAGAATCCCAGTGGAGACAGGGGAACCGGACAGGCAGAGATAGCAAGGGCGGTTCGATACTCCAGAGCCTTTTCGTTCACCTTCACACTCCTGGGCCAGACTACACTCAATCATATGACCTATTGAATAGATGAGTCTTCAGTAAAGACTCAGTCTGCGTCTCTCACATGGGTAGGCAGACCATTCCATAAAAATGGAGCTCTATAGGAGAAAGCCCTGCCTCCAGCTGTTTGCTTAGAAATTATAGGGACAATTAGGAGGCTTGCGTCTTGTGACCGTAGCATACGTGTAGGTATGTACGGCAGGACCAAATCAGAGAGATAGGTAAGAGTAATATGATCAAATTTGTTGGTTCTCGTCAGGATTCTAGCAGCCATATTTAGCACTAACTGAAGTTTATTTAGTGCTTAATCCGGGTAGCCAGAAAGTAAAGCACTGCAGTAGTCTAACCTAGAAGTAACAAAAGCGTGGATTAATTTTTCTGAAAAGAGCCGTTCAATTCTACAACCACCTAAAAGGAAGCGATTCCCAAACCTTCCATAACAAAGCCATCACCTAAGCAAGCTGGTCCTGGGGCTCTGTTCACAAACACAAACAGACCCCACAGAGCCCCAGGACAGCAACACAATTAGACCCAACAAAATCATGACAAAACAAAATGATAATTACTTGACACATTGGGAATAAAATTAAAATTAAACTGAGCAAACTAGAATGCTATTTGACCCTAAACAGAGAGTACAGTGGCAGAATACCTGACCACTGTGACTGACACAAACTTAAGGAAATCTTTGACTATGTGCAGACTCAGTGAGCATAGCCTTGCTATTGAGAAAGGCCGCCGTAGGCAGACCTGGCTCTCAAGCGAAGACAGGCTATGTGCACACTGCCCACAAAATGAGGTGGAAACTGAGCTGCACTTCCTAACCTCCTGCCAGATGTATGACCATATTAGAGACACATATTTCCTTCAGATTACACAGACCCACAAAAAAATAGAAAACAAATCCAATTTTGATAAATTCCCATATCTACTGGGTGATGTAGCACAGTGTGCAATCACAGTATGAAGATTTGTGACCTGTTGCCACAAGAAAAGGGCAATCAGTGAAGAACAAACACCACAACAATACAAACCATATTTATGTTTATTTATTTTTTACTTCAACTATTTGCACATCATCATCACATCACATAATATGACATTTGAAATGTCTTTATTCTTTTGGAACTTGTGTGAGTGTAATATTTACTGTTCATTTTTTATCGTGGTGCCCCCATATTGGGGTGGCATTGTAACCTAGTGGTTAGAGTGTTGGACTAGTAACTGAGAGGTTGCAAGATCAAATCCCCGAACTGACAAGGTAAAAATCTGTTGTTCTGCCCCTGAACAAGTCAGTTAAGAACAAATTCTTATTTTCAATGACGGCCCAGGAACAGGGGCAGTGTCGTTCTGCCTCTGAACAAGTCAGTTAGGAACAAATTCTTATTTTCAATGACGGCCTAGGAACAGTGGGTTAACTAGGAACGGCCACTGTTCAATGACGGCCTAGGAACAGTGGGTTAACTAGGAACGGCCACTGTTCCTAGGCTGTCATTGAAAATAAGAATTTGTTCTTAACTGACTTGTTCAGAGGCAGAACGACAGATTTTTACCTTGTCAGTTCAATTTGTTCTTGCTTAGTTAAATAAAGGTAAAATAAATAAAATAAAATGTTTATTTCCCTGTTGTTTATCCATTTCACTTGCTTTGACCGGGCTGTTATGTGACGCGACTCCAAAGAAAGAGTAAGATCCCCTGCTCTGAGCATTGTGTATGGACATTGGGCACACTTACACACACACACACACAGGCAGAGAGAGATAGGGAGGAAAGGAGAGGCTGTGTCCCATTTCAGAGAGGGCACTGGAAGTAGGACAGCCAAAATAATGATAAAGAGAGAGAAAGGAGATAGAGAGGGAGCAAAATGAAAAAAAGGAAAACCAGAGAGAGAGAAGGGAGAGAAGTTGGAGAGAGAGAGAAGGGAGAGAAGGTGGAGAGAGAGAGAGAAGGGAGAGAAGTTGGAGAGAGAGAGAAGGGATAGAAGGTGGAGAGAGAGAGAGAAGAGAGAGAGAAGGGAGAGAAGTTGGAGAGAGAGAGAATGGAGAGAAGGTGGAGAGAGAGAGAAGGGAGAGAAGTTGGAGAGAGAAAGAAGGGAGAGAAGGTGGAGAGAGAGAGAAGGGAGAGAAGTTGGAGAGAGAGAGAAGGGAGAGAAGGTGGAGAGAGAGAGAAGGGAGAGAAGGTGGAGAGAGAGAGAAGAGAGAGAAGGTGGAGAGAGAGAAGAGAGAGAAGGTGGAGAGAGAGAGGTGAAGAGAGAGAGAAGGGAGAGAAGGTGGAGAAAGAGAGAAGGGAAAGAAGGTGTAGAGAGAGATAATGGAGAGAAGGGAGAGAAGGTGGAGAGAGAGAGAAGGGAGAGCATGAGAGCATTGTGTCACTGATTCTCCGCCCCTCGCCTCGAAGCAGCAGTAGCATAAAGAGAGGGAGAGAGAGAAGGAGGAAGAGAGCCCCAAGAAAAACAGAGATAAGGAGGAAGAGAGCCATAAGAAAAACAGAGATAAGGAGGAAGAGAGCCCCAAGAAAAACAGAGATAAGGAGGAAGAGAGCCATAAGGAAAACAGAGAGAAGGAGGAAGAGAGCCCCAAGAAAAACAGAGATAAGGAGGAAGAGAGCCCCAAGAAAAACAGAGATAAGGAGGAAGAGAGCCATAAGGAAAACAGAGAGAAGGAGGAAGAGAGCCACAAGGAAAACAGAGAGGAGGAAGAGAGCCACAAAAGAAAACAATCAGAAGGAGCAAGCACTCGGCAGTGGGAAGGGAAAATGGAGCTTTGAGAAAGACCTCCTCCGGTCCTTCCTTTATTTATTCTCTCTGGCACAACCAGTCTCCCCCTCTCTCTCTCTCTGTTAATCTGCCAGCCTTGTACAATTGTTCTGAGGAATTCTGACCATGCCTGGTGAGTGTTCTGTGTTCTGCTGCTTTTCACGTCACTCGCAGTGTGTGTGTGTGTGTGTGTGTGTGTGTGTGTGTGTGTGTGTGTGTGTGTGTGTGTGTGTGTGTGTGTGTGTGTGTGTGTGTGTGTGTGTGTGTGTGTGTGTGTGTGTGTGTGTGTGTGTGTGTTAGGGATGGCCTTTCAATGATGTGTTTATATCAGTATGTATGTGTGTATGGAAACAAATTAGGGACATAAAAGGGAGAAGGGGTTATATTGAGATCCGAAGCTTTATTCAAGGCTCCATCCTGTTTTGTGCGCTGTCCTCGCTCTTAATTCAATTAATTTCAATTAACTTTACTGGCATGGTAAAATATCATTTTAGGTTGCCAAATAAACCATCCAGGCACATAACAATTAAATGATAAATGTAATGGTCGTCTCTCTGATAGTTGCTTTAGAACTAGGTGTTACTGTGAACACAGTGTAGTGTATAGTACAGTGTTATTGAGCATGCACTGATCTGGAGTCAGCTCTTGTTTTGCTCTCATCTATTGTACTTTATGAGTAACATGAACCAACACCTTCTCGCTGTCTGATAGGGATGTGAGCTCTTAGGGATTTGAATGAGAGCTGCTGCTCTGTCACAGAAATAGCATGAAGCAGAGAGAGAGAGAGAGCGAGAGAGAGCGAGAGAGAGGAGGCTCTGTGGTGTATGTAGGGGGCAGTCGTCAGCCTCTCCAGCCCAGCACTAACAGAAATCAGATGACTGGCCACCGCTGTGAGGTTACTGGTTGATTTGGGCTGCCGTTCTGGAACTCTTGAAAGTAGAGGTCATTATTGCTCTCATGATGACCCGTTGACCCCTAGAAGGGTTACAGAGAGAATGCTATGGGTACCGCTGGAAAGGAGGAGAGGAGAGTGACGACTAATTTCATTCACAGAGACATCTCTTTCATACATGAGAGGAGAGGAGGAGATGATAGGAACTGCTACCGTTACTGGTTGAGGTAGTCCCCAATATCTGTCTGTTCCCTACTCTCTCTGTCCCAGTCTGTCTAGGGGGAGGGTTGAGGAAAGGGGAGGATTGAGGAAGGAGAAGGTAGCGGAGAGAAGACGGTAGAAGAGAGGAGAGGAGAGGAGAGGAGAGGAGACGAGACGAGACGAGACGAGACGAGACGAGACGAGACGAGAGGTCAGCTGGTAGTGTTGTTTTCTGTGTTGCCCTCCAGACTATCATCAACATCGTCTGCCATTCACCACCAGCATAGTTTCACTCAGTGTTGTTTATCTCCAAATACAGATATATGTTTACACTGTACGCTGCCCGACTACAGATCTATGTATATGTCTGTACAGTAGCTTACACATTGATCAGAGGGGAGACACTGTACATCTTAACTCAAATCAAATCAAATTGTATTTGTCACATGGGCCAAATACGCTTATTTACAAGCCCTTAACCAACAATGCAGTTTTAAGAAAAATAAGTGGAAAGTAAAAAATAGATAAGTAAAACATTTTTATAAAAAAACAAATCATTAAAGAGCAGCAGTAAAATATCAGTCGCAAGACTATATAAGGGGGTACTGGGACAGAGTCAATGTGCGGGGGCACCGGATAGTCGAGGGATTTGAGGTAATATGTTCATGAAGCTGGAGTTAAAGTGACTATGTATAGATAATAAACAGAGAGTCCCAGCAGTATAATAGAGGGAGGGGGGGCAACGCAAAAAGTCCGGGTAGCCATTTGATTAGCTGTTTAGGAGAGTTATGGCTTGGGGGTAGAGCTGTTAAGAAGTCTTTTGGCCTCTTGGCGCTCAGGTACTGCTTGTCGTGCAGTAGCAGAGAGAACAATCTATGACTAGGGTGACTGGAGTCTATGACAATTTTTAGGGCCTTCCTCTGACACAGCCTGTTACAGAGGTACTGAGGTCCTGGGTGTCAGGAAGCTTGGCCCTAATGATGTACTGGGCCGTACGCACTACACTCTGTAGTACCTTGCGGTAGGAGGCCGAGCAGTTGCCAAACCAGGCAGTGATGCAACCAGTCAGGATGCTCTCGATGGTGCAGCTGTAGAACCTTTTGAGGATCTGAGGACCCATGCCAAATCTTTCCAGTCTCCTGAGGGGAATAGGCTTTGTCATGCCCTCTTCACGACTGTCTTGGTGTGCTTGGACCATGATAGTTTGTTGGTGATGTGGACACCAAGGGACTTGAAGCTCTCAACCTGATCCACTACAGCCCTGTCGATGAGAATGGGGGTGTGCTTGGTCCTTCTTTTCCTGTTGTCCACAATCATCTCCTTTGTCTTGATCACGTTGAGGGAGAGGTTGTTATTCTGGCACCACATGGCCAAGTCTCTGACCTCCTCCCTATAGGCTGTCTCATCGTTGTTGGTGATTAGGCCTACCAGTGTTGTGTCATTGGCAAACTTAATGATGGTGATGTAGTCGTGCCTGGCCATGCAGTCATGAGTGAACAGCGATTAGAGGAGGGGACTGAGCATGCACCCTTGAGGGGCCCCTGTGATGAGGATCAGCGTGGCAGATGTGATGTTACCTACCCTTACCACCTAGGAGCAGCTGTCAGGAAGCCAAATGGAGGGTGAGGGAGAGCTTTGTACTCGTCTCTGTGTGGAGTAAAGGCGGTCTTGAGGTTTTTTTTCCCTCTGATTGCACATTTAACATGCTGGTAAGTTTCCCTGCATTAAGTTCACGGCCACTAGGAGTGCCGCCTCTGGATGAGCATTTTCCTGTTTGCTTATGGCCTTATATAGCTCATTGAGTGCTGTCTTAGTGCCAACATCAGTTTGTGGTGGTATACAGACAGCTACGAAAAATATAGATGAAAACTCTTTTGGAAAATAGTGTGGTCTACAGCTTATCATGAGATACTCTTCCTCAGGCGGGCAAAACCTTGAGACTGTATACGTCACCCCTTGTCTTACCGGAGACAGCTGTTCTATCTTGCCGATGTTGTATGTCACTGGGTTTTGGGCCCTGTCGGGTGTCTGAAGTAATTCCTTTGCGTCCGACTCATTAAAGAAATGTACAGTGTACAGTGACATGCTTAACTAAGTGTTGGCAGTTGCATGTGTGTGCATGCGCACATGCGTGTGTGTGTGCGTGTGCATGCAAGCGCATGTACAATGGCTTGCGAAAGTATTCACCCCCTTTGCATTTTTCCTATTTTGTTGCCTTACAACCTGGAATTAAAATTGATTTTTTGGGGGGGGGGTGTATCATTTGATTTACACAATATTCCTACCACTTTGAAGATACAAAATATTTTTTATTGTGAAACAAACAAGAAATAAGACAAAGATAATGGAAAACTTGAGCGTGCATAACTACACCCTGCCAAAGTCAATACTTTGTAGAGCTACCTTTTTCAGCAATTACAGCTCCAAGTCTCTTGGGGTATGTCTCTATAAGCTTGGCACATCTAGCCACTTGGATTTTTGCCTGTTCTTCAAGGCAAAACTACTTCAGCTCCTTCAAATTAGATGGGTTACGCTGGTGTACAGCAATCTTTAAGTCATACCACATATTCTCAATTGGATTGAGGTCTGGGCTTTGACTAGGCCATTCCAAGACATTTAAATGTTTTCCCTTAAACCACTCGAGTGTTGCTTTAGCAGTATGCTTAGGGTCATTGTCCTGCTGGAAGGTGAACCTGTGTCCCAGTCTTAAATCTCCGGAAGACTGAAACAGGTTTCCTTCAAGAATTTCCCTGTATTTAGCGCCATCCATCATTCCTTCAATTCTGACCAGTTTCCCAGTCCCTGCCGATTAAAAACATCCCCACAGCATGATGCTGCCACCACCATGCTTCACAGTGGATATGGTATTCTCGGAGTGATGAGAGCTGTTGTGTTTGCACCAGACATAGCGTTTTCGTTGATGGCCAAAAATATACATTTTAGTCTCATCTGACACATCTACTTTCTTCCATATGTTTGGGGAGTCTCCCATATGCATTTTGGCGAACACCAAACGTGTTTGCTTATTTTTTCCTTTAACTTCTTATGGTATAGGGGACGCTTGCGTCCCACTTGGCCAAAAGCCAGGGAAAACGTCAGTACAAAATATTTCAAAAGTTGCCTGTAAACTTTGCCAAAACATTTCAAACTACTTTTGTAATACAACTTTAGGTATTTTTTAACGTTAATAATCGATCAAATTGAAGACGGGTCTATCTGTGTTCAATACAGGATGACAACAAACCAAGCTACTTTTCAAGTCTTGCGCAACTCTCAACAGTGTTACGCAGTTCCTAGATGGCCGTACTTCTTCATTGCACAAATTAATAACCTCAACCAAATTCCAAAGACTGGTGACATCCAGTGGAAGTGGTAGGAACTGAAAACAAGTTCCTAAGAAATATCGTTTCCCAATGAGAACCACTGAACAGACAGAGACCTAAAAAAAAAAGATTCTGAACGGTTAGTCCTCAGGGTTTTGCCTGCTACATAAGTTATGTTATACACACAGACATGATTCAAACAGTTGTAGAAACTTCAGAGTGTTTTCTATCCAAATATACTAATGATATGCATATCTTATATTCTTGGCATGAGTAGCAGGAAGTTGAAATTGGGCACGCTATTTATCCAAAGGTGAAAATGCTGCCCCTTTTCCTTAAGAAGTTAGGCAATGGCTTTTTTCTGTACACTCTTCCGTAAAGTCCAGCTCTGAGGAGTGTACGGCTTAAAGTGGTCCTATGGACAAATACTCCAATCTCAGCTGTGGAGCATTGCAGCTCCTTCAGGGTTATCTTTGGTCTCTTTGTTGCCTCTCTGATTAATGCCCTCGCTTGGCAGGTTTGTTGTGGTGCCATATTCTTTCATTTTTTAATAATGAATATAATGGTGCTATGTGGGATGTTCAAAGTTTCATATATGTTTTAAGAGCTCAACCTTGATCTGTACTTCTCCACAACTTTGTCCCTGTCCTGTTTGGAGAGCTCCTTGGTCTTCATGGTGCAGCTTGCTTGGTGGTTCCCCTTGCTTAGTGGTGTTGCAGACTCTGGGGCCTTTCAGAACAGGTGTATATATACTGAGATCAGGTGACACTTAGGTTGCACACAAGTGGACTTTATTTAACTAATTATGTGACTGCTGAAGGTAATTGGTTGCACCAGATCTTATTAAGGGGCTTCATTGCAAAGGGGTTGAATACATATGAACGCACTACTCTTCCGTTGTTGTTTTTTTGTTGAAACAAGTCATTTTTTAAATTTCACTTCACTAATTTGGACTATTTTGTGTATGTCCGTTACATGAAATCCAAATAAAAATCTATTTAAAGTACATGTTTTAATGCAACAAAATAGGAAAAGCACCAAGGGGTGCAAGGCACTGTATGTGTTCACAAGAGTGTATGTATATGAGTGTGTGTGCACACGTGTGTTTGTTTACCAATGTAGAGACAGTGAGATCTCGCTAACCCACAGCCAAGTTAGAAAATGGGAGAATGAGAGGAAGAGCCGTCAGTCATTTTCACAACCTTACACATACAGTAGCAGAATGAGCACGGGAGAGGGTGTGAACATGGGGAGACGTGGATATTAGAGACCATTGTTCATGTTTTGGTAAATAGACTACAACGTTTTATTTGTCACATACACAGTGACATGCTTAACTTGCATGTTCTAAGAAAGGAAGCTATATACAGGGTCAGTGCCATTTTAAAATGAAATGATAGATGTCAAGAGAGAGGGGGGATTAAAGAGGGAGCGCGGTATGAGAGGAGGGCTGTTATTAATAATGACAACATATTTTCTATGAAGTGAAAGAGGTATTCACTTTGATGTGAATTAATGTGTTGGTCTGAAGAGAGAGAGAGGGGGAGAGAGAGTGTGAGAGAGAGAGAGAGAGGGAGAGAGAGAGAGAGAGAGAGAGAGAGAGAGAGAGGGGAGAGGGAAAGAGAGAGAAGCAGCTCAGATCAGGAGAAAAGCAGACCAATGGAGGATTCTACTTCCCTCCTGTCAATCACCCCTCTACCTCTCTCCCTTCTTTCCTGCCTCTCTCCCCCACCCCTCTCACTTCCCTCCCTCCTCCCTCCCTCCATCCATCCCTCTCTGTGTAATTAGCCTGTCATAGCCCATCTCTCTCATGTCAATTGATTTACTGAGAGCTGATGAAGCAGATCGGATCCACAGTGCTTTAGCCAGAGAGAGAGAGAGAGAGAGAGAGAGAGAGAGAGAGAGAGAGAGAGAGAGAGAGAGAGAGAGAGAGAGAGAGAGAGAGAGAGAGAGAGAGAGAGAGAGAGAGAGAGAGAGAGAGAGAGAGAGAGAGAGAGAGAAGAAGAAAACTCAGAGGGCTATTCTTTCCCAGCCTGGGGGCACTCTGCGGGGGGTTAGAGGTCCACACACCTGGGGGAAGGAGCAAGAACATCCAGAGGCATGGGGTAGACAGGCAGTCAGACATGCAGGCTGGCTGAAATGCACACACAGACACACACAAACACACACACAGAAATGGAAAGGCGCACGCACACACACAAAGACCTATCGAAAGACAAACTGACACACACTGACAAGTCTAAAACAAGCAGCCTAGTCACTTTAATCACAGAATAAAACATAAAAAAAAGTTTGAGTGCAAACTCCATGATGCTTGGAGCTAGGGTTGTTGTGGTGACTGTATTACGACAGTCAAATTCCACTTGACCGTTGAGTCACAGTAATCTCCTCTTAGGTACTCTGGACATGTGTTGAAGGTACCTAACAGACCATCTGGTCACTCATGGCCTGGTACTCAGGGCTCTATTGTTCCTCCATCAGGTCCTAATAGCCTGGTACTCAGGACGCTATTGTCCCTCCATCAGGTCCTAATGGCCAGGTACTCAGGGCTCTATTGTCCCACCATCAGGTCTTAATGGCCTTTTTACTCAGGGCTCTATTGTCCCTCCATCAGCTCCTAATCACCTGGTACTCAGGGTTCTATTGTCCCTCCATCAGGTCCTAATGGCATGTTACTCAGGGCTCTATTGTCCCTCCATCAGGTCCTAATGGCCTTTTACTCAGGGCTCTATTGTCCCTCCATCAGGTCCTAATGGTCTGGTACTCAACGCTCTATTGTCCCTCCATCAGGACCTAATAGCCTGGTACTCAGGGCGCTATTGTCCCTCCATCAGGTCCCAATGGCCAGGTACTCAGGGCTCTATTGTCTCACCATCAGGTCTTAATGGCCTTTTACTCAGGGCTCTATTGTCCCTCCATCAGCTCCTAATCACCTGGTACTCAGGGTTCTATTGTCCCTCCATCAGGTCCTAATGGCATGGTACTCAGGGCTCTATTGTCCCTCCATCAGCTCCTAAAGGCCTGGTACTCAACGCTCTATTGTCCCTCTGACATCAATGCAAATGCTATGAAAATCAGAGAGGCTCTGTAGTGTATGTAGGGGGCAGTCATCAGCCTCTCCAGCCCAGCACCTCTCCAGCCACAGCCGTGCTGTGAGGTCACTGGTTTATTTAGGCTGGCGTTCTGGAACCCTTGTCAGTAGGAGGTCCTTATCACTGTCATGATGAAGGCACATTCTACAGGCAGTGCTCTATTGTCCCTCTATCCACTCTCACATCAATGGAAATGCCATCGAAGTCACATCAAACACTTGTCATCAAAACAACATGTGTTTTTAAAACTCACCTCACTGTGATCAATCAATTTGAAACAGTTCAACATCAGGTTGAAACTGAGTGTAAAACATGGATGTGGATGCTGTGTCAAAGCCAAACACAACTAAACGGACAGCGGCTTCTAAGGTGATGATTCATTCAAAACACCTATTCACATATTACAGTTTATGCTGAAGCGTAGGCCTATATATTTTATTTTTATTTATTTTACCTTTATTTAACCAGGTAGGCAAGTTGAGAACAAGTTCTCATTTACAATTGCGACCTGGCCAAGATAAAGCAAAGCAGTTCGACAGATACAACAACACAGAGTTACATGGAGTAAAACAAACATACAGTCAATAATAAAGTATAAACAAGTCTATATACAATGTGAGCAAATGAGGTGAGAAGGGAGGTAAAGGCAAAAAAAGGCCTTGGTGGCAAGGTAAATACAATATAGCAAGTAAAACACTGGAATGGTAGTTTTGCAATGGAAGAATGTGCAAAGTAGAAATAAAAATAATGGGGTGCAAAGGAGCAAAATAAATAAATAAATTAAATACAGTTGGGAAAGAGGTAGTTGATAGGGCTAAATTATATGTGGGCTATGTACAGGTGCAGTAATCTGTGAGCTGCTCTGACAGTTGGTGCTTAAAGCTAGTGAGGGAGATAAGAGTTTCCAGTTTCAGAGATTTTTGTAGTTCGTTCCAGTCATTGGCAGCAGAGAACTGGAAAGAGAGGCGGCCAAAGAAAGAATTGGTTTTGGGGGTGACTAGAGAGATATACCTGCTGGAGCGTGTGCTACAGGTGGGAGATGCTATGGTGACCAGCGAGCTGAGATAAGGGGGGACTTTACCTAGCAGGGTCTTGTAGATGACATGGAGCCAGTGGGTTTGGCGACGAGTATGAAGCGAGGGCCAGCCAACGAGAGCGTACAGGTCGCAATGGTGGGTAGTGTATGGGGCTTTGGTGACAAAACGGATTGCACTGTGATAGACTGCATTCAGTTTGTTGAGTAGGGTATTGGAGGCTATTTTGTAAATTACATCGCCAAAGTCGAGGATTGGTAGGATGGTCAGTTTTACAAGGGTATGTTTGGCAGCATGAGTGAAGGATGCTTTGTTGCGAAATAGGAAGCCAATTCTAGATTTAACTTTGGATTGGAGATGTTTGATATGGGTCTGGAAGGAGAGTTTACAGTCTAACCAGACACCTAAGTATTTGTAGTTGTCCACGTATTCTAAGTCAGAGCCGTCCAGAGTAGTGATGTTGGACAGGCGGGTAGGTGCAGGTAGTGATCGGTTGAAGAGCATGCATTTAGTTTTACTTGTATTTAAGAGCAGTTGGAGGCCACGGAAGGAGAGTTGTATGGCATTGAAGCTTGCCTGGAGGGTTGTTAACACAGTGTCCAAAGAAGGGCCGGAAGTATACAGAATGGTGTCGTCTGCGTAGAGGTGGATCAGAGACTCACCAGCAGCAAGAGCGACCTCATTGATGTATACAGAGAAGAGAGTCGGTCCAAGAATTGAACCCTGTGGCACCCCCATAGAGACTGCCAGAGGTCCGGACAACAGACCCTCAGATTTGACACACTGAACTCTATCAGAGAAGTAGTTGGTGAACCAGGCGAGGCAATCATTTGAGAAACCAAGGCTGTTGAGTCTGCCGATGAGGATGTGGTGATTGACAGAGTCGAAAGCCTTGGCCAGATCAATGAATACGGCTGCACAGTAATGTTTCTTATCGATGGCGGTTAAGATATCGTTTAGGACCTTGAGCGTGGCTGAGGTGCACCCATGACCAGCTCTGAAACCAGATTGCATAGCAGAGAAGGTATGGTGAGATTCAAAATGGTCGGTAATCTGTTTGTTGACTTGGCTTTCGAAGACCTTAGAAAGGCATGGTAGGATAGATATAGGTCTGTAGCAGTTTGGGTCAAGAGTGTCCCCCCCTTTGAAGAGGGGGATGACCGCAGCTGCTTTCCAATCTTTGGGAATCTCAGACGACACGAAAGAGAGGTTGAACAGGCTAGTAATAGGGGTGGCAACAATTTCGGCAGATAATTTTAGAAAGAAAGGGTCCAGATTGTCTAGCCCGGCTGATTTGTAGGGGTCCAGATTTTGCAGCTCTTTCAGAACATCAGCTGAATGGATTTGGGAGAAGGAGAAATGGGGAAGGCTTGGGCGAGTTGCTGTTGGGGGTGCAGTGCTGTTGACAGGGGTAGGAGTAGCCAGGTGGAAAGCATGGCCAGCAGTAGAAAAATGCTTATTGAAATTTTCAATTATGGTGGATTTATCAGTGGTGACAGTGTTTCCTATCTTCAGTGCAGTGGGCAGCTGGGAGGAGGTGTTCTTATTCTCCATGGACTTTACAGTGTCCCAGAACTTTTTTGAGTTAGTGTTGCAAGAAGCAAATTTCTGCTTGAAAAAGCTAGCCTTGGCTTTTCTAACTGCCTGTGTATAATGGTTTCTAGCTTCCCTGAACAGCTGCATATCACGGGGGCTGTTCGATGCTAATGCAGAACGCCATAGGACGTTTTTGTGTTGATTAAGGGCAGTCAGGTCTGGGGAGAACCAAGGGCTATATCTGTTCCTGGTTCTAAATTTCTTGAATGGGGCATGTTTATTTAAGATGGTTAGGAAGGCATTTTTAAAAAATATCCAGGCATCCTCTACTGACGGGATGAGGTCAATATCCTTCCAGGATACCCCGGCCAGGTCGATTAGAAAGGCCTGCTCGCTGAAGTGTTTCAGGGAGCGTTTTACAGTGATGAGAGGAGGTCGTTTGACCGCTGACCCATTACGGATGCAGGCAATGAGGCAGTGATCGCTGAGATCTTGGTTGAAGACAGCAGAGGTGTATTTAGAGGGGAAGTTGGTTAGGATGATATCTATGAGGGTGCCCGTGTTTAAGGCTTTGGGGAGGTACCTGGTAGGTTCATTGATAATTTGTGTGAGATTGAGGGCATCAAGTTTAGATTGTAGGATGGCTGGGGTGTTAAGCATGTTCCAGTTTAGGTCGCCTAGCAGCACGAGCTCTGAAGATAGATGGGGGGCAATCAGTTCACATATGGTGTCCAGAGCACAGCTGGGGGCAGAGGGTGGTCTATAGCAGGCGGCAACGGTGAGAGACTTGTTTTTAGAAAGGTGGATTTTTAAAAGTAGAAGTTCAAATTGTTTGGGTACAGACCTGGATAGTAGGACAGAACTCTGCAGGCTATCTTTGCAGTAAATTGCAACACCGCCCCCTTTGGCAGTTCTATCTTGTCTGAAAATGTTGTAGTTTGGAATTAAAATGTCTGAATTTTGGTGGTCTTCCTAAGCCAGGATTCAGACACAGCTAGAACATCCGGGTTGGCAGAGTGTGCTAAAGCAGTGAAAAGAACAAACTTAGGGAGGAGGCTTCTAATGTTAACATGCATGAAACCAAGGCTATTACGGTTACAGAAGTCGTCAAAAGAGAGCGCCTGGGGAATAGGAGTGGAGCTAGGCACTGCAGGGCCTGGATTCACCTCTACATCGCCAGAGGAACATAGGAGGAGTAGAATAAGGGTGCGACTGAAAGCAATAAGAATTGGTCGTCTAGAACGTCTGGAACAGAGAGTAAATGGAGGTTTCTGGGGGCGATAAAATAGCATCAAGGTATAATGTACAGACAAAGGTAAGGTAGGATGTGAATACAGTGGAGGTAAACCTAGGTATTGAGTGATGAAGAGAGAGATATTGTCTCTAGAAACATCATTGAAACCAGGAGATGTCATTGCATATGTGGGTGGTGGAACTAATAGGTTGGATAAGGTATAGTGAGCAGGACTAGAGGCTCTACAGTGAAATAAGCCAATAAACACTAACCAGAACAGCAATGGACAAGACATATTGACATTAAGGAGAGGCATGCTTAGTCGAGTGATCAAAAGGGTCCAGTGAGTGGAGAGGTTGGTTTAGGGTCACGGCGATTTAGACAGCTAGCCAAGCCAACCGGTAGCAAGCTAGCATAGGATGGAGTCTGTTGTTAGCCACCTCTTGCGTTCGGTCAGTAGATTAGTGGGGTTCCGTGTGGTAGAGGGGATTAATCCAAATCACACAACAACAAAAATAAGAACAATAGATATAGTTATAGAGGCCCGAGAAGAAAACATAATAATTCAAATAAATAAATTGTCCGATTGTCTATTCAGATAGCAGCCGGAAAGACAGCTAACGGTTAGCGGGCCGCAGATGGGCGTTCCGGTAACGTCGCGACAGAGGAGCCAGCCGGGTCTCCTTCAGGTAGATAACGTCGGCAGTCCGGTTGTGAAGGCCCGGTGGGGCTCCGCGTAGGCAGTGAAACGGGTCCGGATAGGTGACTGCAGCCCAGGAGTGAATGATGGAACTCAGGCGTGATTGACGGAGCTGGCTAGCACCGGAACAATCGATGTTTGCTCCGGAATCGACGAAAGCCGACTGTCACACGGATAGCAGCTAGCTAGCTGTGAGATCCGGGTATGAACGTCCAGAGAGCAGTTGAAATCCAGGGACATGGAGAGAAAAAAAATGGTCCGGTATGTTCCGTTTCCCGAGCCGCGCTGCGCCGTACAAAACTGGCGATAGATTTTCGATAGATTTTCGAACTAAAGGACAGCCGATGACCACAAACCGTGGTTAGCTTCTGATTAGCTTCTGGGCTAGCTCCTGGCTAGCTTCTGGCTAGTTTCTGGCCAGCCTCCTGGAGTTTCTGGCTAGCTTCCTGAAGGATTGCAGATCTGAGGTAAATAATACTTTTTTATAAATATAAATTGGTGAGGCTGGTTGCAGGAGAGTGTTTAGAAGAAGAGTTGATGGAAAATAAAAATAAAATGTATGTGAAAAAAAGTTGTAAATATATATATATACAGGACACGACAAGACGAGGACAAAAGACGTCTGAACTGCTATGCGATCTTGGAGAAAGCGAGTATATCTTCATCATGGCGATCATCAATCTCCCATCATCATCATCATATCTTGAATATGAGCGAGCCCAAGCCCGAAAACACACCCTGAATTAAAATATATTACGGTGCCGTTATACATAGCCTACCACATATTACACATTGCAGAAAAACAATACATAATAAACCTAGATTTAATGTCTTTGTAGATAATTGTTCTACTCCAAAATTAAACAAACTATAGTAATCGTCATTGAGTGTGGACTGTATTATTATGCATACTGGATGGACTGGTTATCTTATGCTCCAACATTTCTATTCATGAGTCTGGGAGAGAACATATAGGCCTATGCGATGCTGTTGGTTCATTGATTGTGCAGGGTGGCTTACAGGGTTAACCTACAATTATAGTGAATTTGTATTTGATTTTGAATAGCCTAGTAATAGGGATGCATGCTCCTCAAACAGTGGTTGATGCGTGGAGAGAAATCTGTTCTTACAGTTGAAGTCGGAAGTCTACATTTAAAATACATTTAAACTCAGTTTTTCACAATTCCTGACATTTAATCCTAGTAAAAATTCCCTGTATTAGGTCAGTTAGGATCACCACTTTATTTAAAAAATGTGAAATGTCAGAATAATAGTAAAGATAATTATTTATTTCAGCTTTTATTTCATTCATCACATTCCCAGTAGGTCAGAAGTTTACATACACTCATTTAGTATTTGGTAGCATTGTCTTTAAATTGTTTAACTTGGGTCAAATGTTTTGGGTAACCTTCCACAAGCTTCCCACAATAAGTTGGGTGAATTTTGGCCCATTCCTCCTGACAGAGCTGGTGTAACAGTCAGGTTTTAGGCCTCCTTGAATGCAGACGCTTTTTCAGTTCTGCCCACAAATTTTCTATGTGATTGAGGTCAGAGCTTTGTGATGGCCACTCCAATACCTAGACTTTGTTGTCCTTAAGCCAATGTCCATTTGGAAGACCCATTTGCGATCAAACGATGGTCATTATGGCCAAACAGTTCTATTTTTGTTTCATCCGACCAGAGGACATATCTCCAAAAAGTACGATCTTTGTCCCCATGTGCAGTTGCAAACCGTAGCCTGGCTTTTTAATGGCGGTTTTGGAGCAGTGGCTTCTTCCTTGCTGAGCGGCCTTTCAGGTTATATCTATGTGAGACTCGTTTTACTGTGGATATAGATACTTTTGTACCCGTTTCCTCCAGCAAGGTCCTTTGCTGTTGTTCTGGGATTGAGTTGCACTTTTCGCACCAAAGTACCTTCATCTCTAGAAGACAGAACGTGTCTAGCTTCCTGAGCGGTATGACGGCTGAGGGGTCCCATGGTGTTTATACTTGCGTACTATTGTTTGTACAGATGAACGTGGTACCTTCAGGCTTTTGGAAATTGCTCCCAAGGATGAACTTGTGGAGTTCTACAATTTATTTTCTGAGGTCTTGGCTGATTTTTTTTGATTTTCCCATGATGTCAAGCAAAGAGGCACTGAGTTTGAAGGTAGGCCTTGAACTACATCCATAGGTACACCTCAATTGATTCAAATGATTTCAATTAGCCTATCAGAAGCTTCTAAAGCCATGACATCATTTCCTGGAATATTCCAAGCCGTTTAAAGGCACAGTCAATTTAGTGAATGTAAACTTCTGACACACTGGAATTGTGATACAGTGAATTATAAGTTAAATAATCTGTCTGTAAACAATTGTTGGAAAAATGACTTGTGTCATGCACAAAGTAGATGTCCTTACCGACTTGCCAAAACTATAGTTTGTTAACAAGAAATGTGTGGAGTAGGTGGAGTTTTAATGACTCCAACCTAAGTGTATGCAAACTTCCGACTTCAACTGTATATGCAGTCCTGTGTGAAGGCAGAGTTTCGATGGTTGCTAATAAAAATAGGATCCCTGCTGCTACTATATTTATTTCCATCACATGTGGCATGATCTGAAAATGAACCACTGGGAAAGCACCTCCATTCACTATTTGAGTGCATATGGAGGACATGTATTTGTTCCCCTGACCCTGTTCCTCCTTGATAATGGCCCATTCTAAATCTAAACCCATTTGACATATTATTAATGACAAGACTAAATTGAGAATAGCCTGATGGGTGAAAACATGATCACTTGATGTGAGAACAGCATGTTCAGCCTGAGGCAAGGAACAGAGAGCAAGGTTTTTTTTGCTACTTTCTCAAATCCTCAATAGTCTATAATCAAATCATGCAACCCATTTCTGTTTTGATTTTTAAGACATAAGGTTTGTGTTATTCACAACTAAAGTTGCCAAATAACTCTAAATCTAGCGTATAGGATCTGTTTCAAATGATCACTTTTACGCTCAACATAGCCACTTCAAATACGCACTCACTCCGTGATGGAGTTATATTAAGTTATATTCTTACTATAAAATCATGTAATATAAAATGATGGCTCGGGACTTATACTGTAAACATATCCTGTCTGCTAAATGAACTAGCCTACAGCCTGTGGAATGGCGCATGGCCATAGGCCAACTCATATTCTGTTCTTCTGAAATACATTTTCTTCAAGCTGTATCATAATGTTTCTTTAGACCTGCCTAAAAAAAATTAAGGATTTATTGTGATGATGTTCATTAAATTGATTTAATAGGCTTTTTAAAATATAATATAGATGTTCCAAAGGCTCGCATCAGCAGCTTGTATGCATAGAGGCCTGGAGATGCTAAATGTGTTTTAACTTAATTAACGGTAGATTTAACGCGAGACCAGCAGAAATTTGCATGACAATAACCGGTTGCCAAAATGTCAGGACCGCCACAGCCCTACTTGGAGCCAGAGTGCACTGCCTAGACCACTGTGTACCGTCAGTTTATGCTGATGATACTTGATGCCGTTGTTTTTAATTCTTTTGTTTTAAGCCCTCCCCAAACCATATACCTAACTTTAACCACTCTGAATGAATGGCTAAACGGTTAACCTTTGAGTTGTTTCTGTTTGAACCTTCTAACCATGATGAATTAACCCTGTAACCATGCAGAAGGAATGTGTCAAAAATAGACGTTCATCCATAATACATCGAATTTCAAAGGGAAACTATGAGATCTTGTTGCAAGAGCTACATGGCAGGATTTAGATGTAGATATGGAGCAGAGGAAACTGAGGTTCCACCACCGCCTGAGGCGATTCAATATCTTTTAAAATGCAGCAGTTTAATTGTGAATTTTTACTGAGGCTTTGCTCTCCCTTAGCCAGATAAAGAGTGGAAATCGTCCTCATCACTAAACAAAGTTTGTTTTTAAAAGTATTTGTAATGTTTCAATGAATGCGGACGAGTGTGCTCACATTCCCTGGGAAAGAGTGTGATGCACAGAACTGTAGTTGGAAGGACAGTGTCTTCATTCAATAATCCATTTGCATGTTCTCCCTTTCATGAGATGAGAGAAAATAGTGGTCTTGATAGAGCATTGCTGTGTGTTGTCAATAACATCTCCCTCTGTCTAATGCCCAAAGGCCACAACACACAGAGTCAATAGGAATGACTGAATGTAGATGAAAGCTCGTTCCATCAGCCCTACAGGCATGCACGCACACACGTACTCTCTTTCAGAATTGATGTTACGTGTCTGTTGTAGTGGTTTATTTGACTGTAGCTCTACTGTAAGCTGCTTTGCAGAGAGAGGAGGGAGGGAGGGAGGGAGGGAGGGAGGGAGGGAGGGAGGGAGGGAGGGAGGGATCTGTTAATGCAGTTGTCAAGGCAGAAGGGTTGGGTTACATAATACTCAAACTCACCAGAAAGACAGGGATGGAGGGATAGAAAGGCAGGGATTGAGGGATAGAAAGGCAGGGATTGAGGGAGGGAAGCAGGGATGGAGGGAGAGAGAGTAAGAGGGATGGAGGGATAGAGAGAAGTAGGGATGGGGGGATGGAGAGAAGTAGGGGTGGAGGGAGCGATAGAGAGAGAGAAAGGGAGTGATGGAGGGAGAAAGAGAGGCAGGGATGGAGGGAGAGAGTGAGGCAGGAATGGAGGGAGAGAGACAGGGATGGAGTGAGAGAGAGAGGCAGGGATGGAGGGATAGAGATGCAGGGATGGAGGGAGAGAGAGAGGCAGGGATGGAGGGAGAGAGAGAGACAGGGGTGGAGGGATAGAGAGAGACAGGGATGGAGGGATAGAGAGATGCAGGGATGGAGGGAGAAAGAGAGGCAGGGATGGAGGGAGAGAGAGAGGCAAGGATTAAATCAAATCAAATAAAATTTATTTATATAGCTCTTTGTACATCAGCTGATATCTCAAAGTGCTGTACAGAAACCCAGCCTAAAACCCCAAACAGAGAGCAATACAGGTGTTGAAGCACGTTGGCTAGGAAAAACTCCCTGGAAAGGCCAAAACGTAGGAAGAAACCTAGAGAGGAACCAGGCTATGAAGGGTGGCCAGTCCTCTTCTGGCTGTGGCGGGTGGAGATTATAACAGAACATGGCCAAGATGTTAAAATGTTCATAAATGACCACCATGGTCAAATAATAGGTCTGGGACAGGTAGCACGTCCGTTGAACAGGTCAGGGTACCATAGCCGCAGGCAGAACAGTTGAAACTGGAGCAGCAGCATGGCCAGGTGGACTGGGGACAGCAAGGAGTCATCATGCCAGGTAGTCCTGAGGCATGGTCCTAGGGCTCAGGTCCTCCGAGAGAGAGAAAGAAAGAGAGAATTAGAGAGAGCATACTTATATTCACACAGGACACCGGATAAGACAGGAGCAGTACTCCAGATATAACAAACTGACCCTAGCCCCCCGACACATAAACTACTGCAGCATAAATACTGGAGGCTGAGACAGGAGGGGTCAGGAGACACTGTGGCCCCATCCGATGATACCCCCGGACCGGGCCAAACAGGAAAGATATAACCCCACCCACTTTGCCAAAGCACAGCCCCCACACTACTAGAGTGATATCTTCAACCACCAACTTACCATCCTGAGACAAGGCCGACTATAGCCCACAAAGTTCTATGCCACAGCACAACCCAAGGGGGGGGGACGCCAACCCAGACAGGAAGATCACATCAGTGACTCAACCCACTCAAGTGACGCACCCCTCCTAGGGACGGCATGAAAGAGCACCAGTAAGCCAGTGACTCAGCCCCTGTAATAGGGTTAGAGACAGAGAATCCCAGTGGAGAGAGGGGAACCGGCCAGGCAGAGACAGCAAGGGCAGTTCGTTGCTCCAGAGCTTCACCTTCACACTCCTGGGCCAGACTACACTCAGTCATATGATCCACGAAAGAGATGAGTCTTCAGTAAAGACTTAAAGGTTGAGACCGAGTTTGCGTCTCTCACATGGGTAGGCAGACCATTCTATAAAAATGAAGCTCTATAGGAGAAAGCCTTGCCTCCAGCTGTTTACTTAGAAATTCTAGGGACAATTAGGAGGACTGCGTCCTGTCACCGTAGCGTACGTGTAGGTATGTACGGCAGGACCAAATCAGAGAGATAGGTAGGAGCAAGCCCATGTAATGCTTTGTAGGTTAGCAGTAAAACCTTGAAATCAGCTCTTGCCTTGACAGGAAGCCAGTGTAGCGAGGCTAGCACTGGAGTAATATGATCACATTTTTGAGTTCTAGTCAGGATTCTAGCAGCCGTATTTAGCACTAACTGAAGTTTATTTAGTGCTTTATCCGGGTAGCCGGAAAGTAGAGCATTGCGGAAATCTAACCTAGAAGTAACAAAAGCATGGATTCATTTTTCTGCATCAAGGATGGAGGGAGAGAGAGGCAGGGATAGATGAAGAGAGACAGGGATGGAGGGAGAGAGACAGGAATGGAGGGAGAGAGATGCAGGGATGGATGGAGAGAGACAGGGATGGAGGGAGAGAGACAGGGATGGAGGGAGAGAGACAGGAATGGAGGGAGAGAGACAGGGCTGTAGGGAGAGAGAGATTTAGGGATGGAGGGACAGAGAGGCAGGGATGGAGGGAGAGAGATAGGCAGGGATGGAGGGAGAATAAGAGGCTGGGGTGGAGAGAGATAGGCATGGATGGAGGGACAGAGAGGCAGGGATGGAGGGAGAGAGAGATGCAGGGATGGAGGGAGAATAAGAGGCTGGGGTGGAGAGAGATAGGCGGGGATGGAGGGACAGAGGCAGGGCTGTAGGGAGGGAGAGGCAGGGATGGAAGGAGGGAAGCAGGGATGGAGGGAGGGAAGCAGGGATGGAGAGAGAGAGAGAGACAGGGATGGAGGGAGGGAAGCAGGGATGGAGGGAGAGAGAGGCAGGGATGGATGGAGGGAAGCAGGGATGAGGGAGAGAGAGAGACAGGGATGGAGGGAGAGAGAGAGAGACAGGGATGGAGGGAGAGAGAGAGGCAGGGATGGAGGGATAGAGAGAAGTAGGGATGGAGGGAGAGAGAGAAGCAGGGATGGAGGGAGAATAAGAAGCTGGGGTGGAGGGAGAGAGGCAGGGATGGATGGAGAGAGGCAGGGATGGAGGGAGAGAGAGAGACAGGGATGGATGGAGAGAGAGAGACAGGGATGGAGAGAGAGAGAGACAGGGATGGAGGGAGAGAGAGAGAGGCAGGGATGGAGGGATAGAGAGAAGTAGGGATGGAGGGAGAGAGTGAGGCAGCGATGAGGGGAGAGAGTGAGGCAGGGATGGAGTGAGAGAGAGAAGCAGGGATGGAGGCAGAATAAAAGGCTGGGGTGGAGGGAGAGAGAGAGGCAGGGATGATGGGAAAGAGAGGCAGGGATCGATGGAGAGAGGCAGGGATGGAGGGAGAGAGACAGGAATTGAGGGAGATAGAGAGAGGCAGGCAGGGATGGAGGGAGAGAGAGAGAGAGGTGGGGATGGAGGGAGAGAGGCAGGGCTGTGGGAGAGAGAGATGCAGGGATGGAGGGGGAGAGGAAGGGGTGGAGGGAGAGAGAGGCACGCAGGGAGGGAGAAGGGATGGAGGTAGAGAGAAGGAGGTAGGGAGGTAGGGAGGGGGCTGGGGGAGAGAGATGAGAGTGGGGGAGAGAGAAGTGCAGGGATGGAGGGAGAGAGAGACAGGGATGTGGGAGAGAAGCAGGGATGGAGGGATAGAGAAGGAGGCAGGGAGGGGGCTGGGAAAGAGAGAGAGAGCGATGGAGGGAGAGAGAGAGGGTGAGGGATGGAGGGAGAGAAGGAGGCAGGTTTGGAGGGAGCGAGAAGGAGACCGGGAGGGAGAGAGAGAGAGAGATGGAATTGAGGGAGAGAGTGAGATAAGAGGCAGGGAGTTATATGAAAGATTTGCCTTTTTCCTCTCTTTATTTCTCTCTTTCTACCTGTATGGTGTCGATTTGAGCTATCTGGTTTTCCAGGCGTGGTATTGAGCTGTGAGTACACCTCAGAGAGCCACCAGTAAAACACTGCTGTATTAACACTGCTGTCATGAGTAAAGAGACTGAGAGAAGGTGGTGTTCTGTCTGGTTATCTGTTAGCAAGAGCCAGGGGGATAAACACTTAGAGGTGGGGTTATTGTCCCCACTGATGCTTAGCTCACTGACATCTTCTCTCCTCCTGACCCCTATCATCTCTTAGTGTTACTTAGTGCCCCCTATCGTCTCTCTGTCTTACCTCCTGACCCCTATCATCTCTTAGTGTTACTTAGTGCCCCCTATCATCACTGTCTGCCTCAACAAACTACCCCCTGCCCCCTGTAGTGTACACCCACTCACACAAAACCTGATACATACAGACGTACGGACACACACCCACGCACAAAGACGTACAAAAACACACATACATTGTAAAGTGGTTATCATGAATTTGACAGAAATTTACAGGCAGCTCGGTGGCAAAATTGTATAATTAATATCACAGTATACTGTAATATAAATATCAAACCAAGTACTGTGTATTGACAAACAGTAAAATGATGTAAAACCTGTTGTATTATACTGTAAAAAAGTAATATTCTACTGTAATCGGAATGATTTAATTAATTAATTCATATATGTATGAATGAGGGGAGGGTTCACAGGATTTTACTGTAATTACAAGGGATTGGTGCAAGTAAGGTTGCCTACTAGGTAGTGTTTGCACATTACAGCATATTAAATCAGTTTTATCAAATTTCTATCAGCATGTTAAATGTGCAACCAGAGGAAAAACAACTCTGGACCACCTTTACTCCACACACAGAGACGCATACAGAACTCTCCCTCCCCTCTATTTGGCAAATCTGACCATAATTCTATCCTCCTGATTCCTGCTTACAAACAAAAATTAAAGCAGGAAGCACCAGTGACTCGGTTTATAAAAAAGTGGTCAGATGAAGCAGATGTTAAACTACAGGACTGTTTTTCTAGCACAGACTGGAATATGTTCCGGGATGCCTCAAATTGCATTGAGGAGTACACCACCTCAGTCATCTGCTTCATCAATAAGTGCATCTATGACATCATCCCCACAGTGACCGTACGTACATACCCCAACCAGAAGCCATGGATTACAGGCAACATCCGCCCTGAGCTGAAGACTAGAGCTGCCACTTTCAAGGAGCGGGACTCTAACCCGGAAGCTTATAAGAAATCCCGCTGTGCCCTCTGACGAACCATCAAATATGCAAAGCGTCACTACAGGACTAAGATCGAATGTTACTACACCGGCTCTGACGCTCGTCGGATGTTGCAGGGTGTGCAAACCATTTCAGGCTACAAATGACACGAGCCTACACACTTTTTACAACACTGCTACTCTCTGTTGTCATCTATGCATAGTCATTTTAATAACTCTACCTACATGTACATACTACCTCTTCAAACCTGTGCCCCTGCACATTGACTCTGTACTGGCACCCCCCCCTGTATGTAGCCTCGCTCTTGTTTTTTACTGCTGCTCTTTAATTACTTGTTAATTTGATCTCTTATTCTTATCTATGGCGCATGTGACTAATCAAATTTGATTTGATTAATTCATATGACTTGCCTTAACGAAGGCTTCCAAACTGGCAGCGACTACAGGGCAAAACAGACCAAAAGGACGTGGCAAAATGCTCAACCGTTTAAGGTTCCCTGGACATTTTAAATTGATGGGGAACAAAACCAGATAAGAGTTCAATTGGTACAGCATTCTCACTCATGGGTGCAACAAGTATAGCCTCTTACAAGACACGCCTCATAATATGTTAATGTACCAGAAACAACAAAACCATGCACCCACTAGTGGTCAAAAGGTTTTTGGCACTCCAAAGATACGGTAGGGTACTGTATTCTGTGAGGTGGAATTACAGTATCATTTGAAATACAGACATTTCTCACAATACACAATAATTTACTATATACTGTAGAAAAGCTATTCAGAGTTTTTGCTGTTGATAATACCTAAAACTTTTGAATATATTACAGTTTTCCATTACAGTGTACACACACATCCATCTACACACACTCATCATCACTGTGTACAGACACATATCCATCTACACACACACACTCATCATCACTGTATACACACAGCACTAGACAGGGTATTTGTGTGTGTGCAATTGTGCCTCTCTGAGTTTCTGAATGTTATTAATGGATATAGACAACAAAGTGTCTATTCACAAAATCAAATCAAATGTCATTGGTCACATACACATATTTAGCAGATTTTATTGCAGGTGAAGCGAAATGCTTGTGTTCCTAGCTCCAACAGTGCAGTAATATCTAACAATACACGACAATACACACAAATCTAAAAGTAAAAGAATGTAATTAAGTAATATAGAAATATTAAGACGGGCAATGTCAGAGTATACCGTTTAAAACTTTGGGGTCACTTAGAAATATCCTTGTTTTTTAAAGAAAAGCACATTTTTTTGTCCATTAAAATAACATAAAATTGATCAGAAATACAGTGTAGACATTGTTAATGTTGTAAATTACTATTGTTGCTAGAAACGTTTGATTTTTAATGGAATATCTTCATAGGTGTACAGAGGCCCATGATCAGCAACCATCACTCCTGTGTTCCAATGGCACATTGTGTTAGCTAATCCAAGATTATCATTTTAAAAGGCTAATTGATCATTAGAAAATCCTTTTGCAATTATGTTAGCACAGCTCAAAACTGTTGTGCTGATTAAAGAAGCAATAAAACTGGCCTTCTTTACACTAGTTGAGTATCTGGAGCATCAGCATTTATTTGTGGGTTCAATTACAGGCTCAAAATGTCTAGAAACAAAAATCTTTCTTCTGAAACTCATCAGTCTATTCTTGTTCTGAGAAATGATGGCTATTCCATGGGAGAAATTGCCAAGAAACTGAAGATCTCGTACAACGCTGTGTACTCCTCCCTTCACAAAACAGCGCAAACTGGCCCTAACCAGAATAGTAAGAGGGGTGGGAGGCCACATTGCACAAATGAGCAAGAGGACAAGTACATTAGCATGTCCAGTTTGAGAAACAGACACCTTACAAGTCCTCAACTGGCAGCTTCATTAAATAGTACCCGTAAAACACCAGTCTCAACGTCAACAGAGAAGAGGCAACTCTGGGATGCTGGCCTTCTAGGCAGTGTCTGTGTTATTTTGCCCAACTTAATATTTTATTTTTAATGGCCAGTCTGAGATATGGCTTTTTCTTTGCAACTCTGCCTAGAATGCCGGCATCCCAGAGTCGCATCTTCACTGTTGACGTTGAGACCGGTGTTTTGCGGGCGTTTCTGGCCACTTTAAGCATGTAATCGAACCCACAAATGCAGATTTATGAATCAGAGAATCACCAGCAGCAAGAGCGACATCATTGATATATACAGAAAAAAGAGTCGTCCCGAGAATTGAGCCCTGTGGCACCCCATAGAAACTGCCAGAAGTCCAGAGACACTAAGGCTGTTGAGTCTGCCGATGAGAATGCGGTGATTGAGTCAAAACCCTTGGCCAGGTTGATGAAGACGGCTGCAGAGTACTGTCTTTTATCGATGGCGGTGTTATTACGTGGTCCTCTTTGGGTATAGCGAGTACCTTCCCCCTTTCTCTCCCTCTCCTACACCCAGGTTCTGTTACCTCAGGTTATAAATTCCTGGAGGAGAATCTCTCCCCCTGGCCAGGCAGTATAGAGAGAGAGAGAGTTTCACAGTAGAATAAAGGAATTTCTTCTACACCACAGAACTTGAGAACTGAACAATATACATGTTTTGGAGAATGTGTAAATTGTCAGTGGAGTAGCCAGCTACGACCCAGTCCGCTTTGTTTCAGGCTGTGACCTCATGAAAGACAATACAGCCACAATACCATAACTCTGTTTACACAGGAGCCTAATTATTGTATAAATGAATGAATGAGTAAAGATTAAACTATTTGTGAAATTATGTAATGTGATTTTAAACCCTTTAAAGTTTAACTAAGTCATTGGCCCGCCCCCATGAACACAGACGTGATCTGGCTCATGGGACAACCCTTTTCTACTGTTCCAAATAAAACCCCCACCTGAAGAAACCCAATTCAGACCATGCATACCTCGGTCACCGAGAGGGCAAAGGTTTGAGTAGAGACCACAAAAACCTCAGTATAAGCTAAGGTTGTGATGGTTGTTGAATTCCTAACCAAACCATGTGGAGCATTGGCTACACGGGTGGAAATGGTTAAACTCTAAGACTATCGATTCCGGCAGAATAAGAGCAAATCTTTGATACTAATTACTAGTCTGCAGCTAGAAATTATGTACCATTGAATGCGAGGACTGACAACCGCCAAAACATCTATTCTTTAAGAACATTTCTGAATGGGACTCTGAAGTATTCATTCTAACCACGAAAAAAGTGCTCTTCACTGACGAGTCGTGGTTTTGTCTCACCAGGGATGATGGTCGGATTCGCATTTATTGTTGAAGGAATGAGCTTTATACCGAGACCTGTACTCTGGAGAGGGATCAATTTGGAGCTGGAGGGTCCTTCATGGTCTGGGGCGGTGTGTCACAGCATCATCGGACTGAGCTTGTTGTCATTGCAGGCAATCTCAACGCTGTGCATTACAGGGAAGACATCCTCCTCCCTCATGATTTCCTGCAAGACAGGAATGTCAGTGTTCTGCCATGGCCAGCGAAGAGCCCGGATCTCAATCCCATTGAGCACGTCTGGGACCTGTTGGATCGGAGGGTGAGGGCTAGGGCCATTCCATCCAGAAATGTCTGGGAACTTGTAGGTGCCTTGGTGGAAGAGTGGGGTAACATCTCACAGCAAATCTGGTGCAGTCCATGAGGAGGAAATGCACTGCAGTATTTAATGCAGCTGCTGGCCACACAAGATACTGACTGTTATCTTTGACCCCCCCCCCCCCCCCCCCTTTGTTCAGGGACACATTATTCCATTTCTGTTAGTCACATGTCTGTGGAACTTGTTTCAGTTTATGTCTCAGTTGTAGAATCTTGTTGTGTAAATATTAATATGAACATATGTTAATTAAGTTTGCTGAAAATAAACGCAGTTGACAGTGAGAGGATGTTTATTTTTTTGCTGACTCAACTGCCCAATGTATGACCATATTAGAGACACATATTTCCCTCAGATTACACAGATCCACAAAGAATTCGAAAACAAACCCAATTTTGATAAACTCCCATATCTATTGGGTGAAATCCCACAGTGTGCCATCACAGCAGCAAGATTTGTGACCTGTTGCCACAAGAAAAGGGCAACCAGTGAAGAACAAACAGCATTGTAAATACCACCCTTATTTATGCTTATTTATTTTCCCTTCTGTACTTTAACCATTTGTACATCGTTACAACACTGTATATATACATAATATGACATTTGTAATGTCTTTATTGTTTTGAAACTTCTGTATGTGCAATGTTTACTGTTTATTTTTATTGTTTATTTCACTTTTGTATATTATCTACCTCACTTGCTTTGGCAATGTTAACACATGTTTTCCCATGCCAATAAAGCCCCTTGAATTGAATTGAATTGATTGGATGGGATGTATAGACATTATGGACAGTATGTGGATAGACTATGTAGTATATCTGAAGAATACGTGGATAGAATAGTACACAGTACATTTGAAATGGGTATAACAGTATGTAAACATTATTAAAGTGACCAGTGTTCCATGTCTATGTACATAGGCCAGCAGCCTCTAAGGTGCAGAGTAACCTGGATGGTAGCCGGCTAGTGACAGTGACTAAGTTCAGGACAGGGTACTAGGTGGAGGCCGGCTACTGATGGGTATTTAACAGTCTGATGGCCTTGAGATAGAATATAGAGCATCCGCTGTGTTTCTCTATGAATAGCTATGGAGATATGCCATTTGTTCTGCCCTGGTCTGTCTTCCACTACACTGGATACAAACTTATTTCCATTGATAGAGTAGATTTCCAAAGGCATTTTTATTGTAAACCGTCTGACAACACAATGAGGTACAGTATATTATGAACAATGTTGTATTTCGGTCTTCAACAGGTCCAGAGGGCTGCACTGAAAATGTGTTAGGCTATATTTCCTCGCCTTCAAAATTAGCAGAAAATTGTCTTCTATCCATCATTTTTGGCCACACACACAATATTTATATTCATCTCTGTCTGTCTCCCTCTACCTACCTCCCTCTCTCTCTCTCTCTCTCTCTCTCTCTCTCTCTCTCTCTCTCTCTCTCTCTCTCTCTCTCTCTCTCTCTCTCTCTCTCTCGTTGTCTCTTTCTCTCTCTCTCTCTCTCTCTCTCTCTCTCGTTGTCTCTTTCTCTCTCTCTCTCTCGTTGTCTCTTTCTCTCTCTCTCTCTCTTTCTGTCCTTCTGTTTGCCTGTAGTGCAAGCCTGTGGGAACTTGTCAGGAATGCATTTGTTGTCTATAGCTCTTCTCTCCCTCTTTCTCTCCCTCCATCCCTCCCTCTCTCTCTCCCTCCATCCCTCCCTCCCTCTCTCCCTCCCTCTCTCCCTCCATCCCTCCCTCCCTCTTTCTCTAACTCCACCCCTCCCTCCCTCTCTCTCTCCCTCCATCCCTCCCTCCCTCTCCCCCTCCATCCCTCCCTCCCTCTCTCTCCCCCTCCATCCCTCCCTCCCTCTCTCTCCCCCTCCCTCCCTCCCTCCCTCTCTCTCCCCCTCCATCCCTCCCTCCCTCTCTCTCCCCCTCAATCCCTCCCTCCCTCTTTCTCTCCCTCTGTCCCACTCTGTCAGTGCTGCAGGTTGTGTTCTGTCTGTTTAACAGGTTATATGTTAGCAGGAGCCAGGGGGATAACCTCTAAGAGGGGTGGGCCCTAGAGGACTCCCCACAGACGCTTAGCTCACTGACGTATTTTATTCTTACCCATGACCCCTATAATTTCTGTCTGCCTCAACAAACTCCCCCCTGCTCCCCTGTAGTGTACACCCACACACACGCACACTCATACAGACGTACGAAAACGCACGCACACACACACACACACACACACACACACACATATACACAATCATGTACTGTACACACACACACATCCATCTAGCCACACTCATCATCACTGTGTACACACAGCACTGCTCAGGCTATGTGTGTGGGTGCAATCATGCCTCTCGGAGTCTCTGAATGTTATTAATAGATGTAGGCAACAGTGTCAATTCACAACCGCTGTGTTTCTCTGTGAATACCTATGGAGATATGTAATTTGTTCTGCCCTGGACTGTCTTCCACTACACTGGATACAAACTTATTTCCATTGATAGAGTAGTTTCCCGAAGGCTTTAAAAAAAAAAGAACGTTGTAAACAGTCTGACAATACAATGCTGTACAGTATATTATGATCAAACCCAGAGAAATTAGGAAATCCTGGCAATGTTGTATTGTGACAGAGTCTAGCTCCTGTATTTTACCTTAGGATTGTAGTTGGACTTTAACCAGCCCTACCTGCAGTAAAACCCTGTCTTGGACAGTTTGTCTATGATAAGAGACTAGTTCAAGCTACAGCAGTGGGGTTAACACACTAAACCTCCTTCAGTTTCACTTCTTCAAGGCAGATTATAGTTTCTCTCTGTTGGCCTTATGTGGTAAGGACATTGTTTTATAAGCTGTCCAGCACCTTGGTTGTACCTAAGCTACCTTTTAAGCTACCTTTTAAGCTACCTTTTAAGCTACCTTTTAAGCTACATTTTAAGCTACCTTTTAAGCTACCTTTTAAGCTACCTTTTCCTCGCTCACCTGTTTTTATACTTTATCGCCCACTGTCTACAGTATAAATACGGTGAGCCTCTCCACTAGCAGGTATTACAGTAACATCAAGCAGAAACCATTACACATCCATGAAGTGAGTCTCCATATTGAGAGTATAGACTCGTGGCCTCCTGTAAATACAAACCTCTGTTTGTCTGTGTGTTCTGAGGCCATTAAGTTACTTAACGGCCCAGTACTCTGGCTCCCCAGTCCACTCAAATGGTACCCTATTCCCTGTATAGTGCACTACTTCTACTTCTGGCCCTATGGGCCTGGTAAAAAGTAGTGCACTATAAAGGGAATTGGGTGCCATTTGGGAGGTAACTCATGTAACAAAGTTCTAACGGCATGCCTCCACAGTGACATCATGCCCTCTCTCCCAAGAAGGTCTTCCTCCCAGTCTGAGAAAACTAAATGAAGAGGGATACATCTGGCAGCATTTCGCGTCTCAAAATCTGCCTGGCCTTATTTCTCTCTCATCCTCCACTCTCTTGCTCTTCTCTCTCTCGTGTTTTCTCGCTCTCTCTCTCTCTCTTTCTCTCTTTCCTCTCTATCTCTTTCTTTCACTCCTATCCTCTCTCTCTCCTTTCTCTGCTCTCTCTCTCTCCTCACTCGCTCTCATCTTTTTTATTTTCCTGTAATCCCTCTCTCCGCCAAAAGCCCCTGTATTTTCTCACACACAGCCACTCAGCCATTGTTTTCCTCCAGGAGCTGTTGTGGTGCTCCAGAGGGAGGGGGCAGGCGGGCTTCCTGTCTGCCCAGGGTGGTGTGGGAAACATGGGGGGAGGTGCCTGTCACATACCCTCTGCCTTGAGTACATGGTGACAGAGGGGAAATGAACTCAAAGAAAGGAACTGGGTGAAAAGTGCCCATAGGGACAGATCTAGGATCGGTTTACCTCCTAGAAATTTGACCTCAATTTACTCTAAGAGGCACGCTTGGTCAGTGATGAAATCTGTATTCTGATATGCTGGGGTTGGTGGCACAGATCTAGGATCAGTTTACCTTCCCTTAGGGGTAAACTGACATCAGTGTCCATGGGCGACTTAATGTGAGGCTCTGACGCATCCCTTGTCTGACGCTTGGCCGATGATGACATCTTTATTCTGTGTAGTTGGGGGTAGCATTGACGTACCATTCTTTATACCCTCAGTTAGAGTCCCACCTCAAAGTGGCTGTGATTTCTTACTTCTTTGATTCAGTAATTCAGTGGGGTGTCCAAGTCATAAAAAGGAACATCAAAGTGAAATCAAAGTTCACATCAGCCACTCTAACTTTTTATTACTAAATTATTTTTACTGAGTTATTATATCAGTTGAGAATGATTGATGTGTGCACCTATTCCCATTAAACGTTGTCTTCGTGACATTAGAAAATAAATAGTCAACTGATGAAATACAACTTATTTGTGCCAAATAAACTGTCAAGGCATCAGCTCTTTTTTCCATAAAAAGAAGCGCTATCTTTTTAAACGGGATGTGGAGTGAGGGAGCGAGAGAGGGGAGTGTTTGACAAGGCACAGCAGACTGCTCTCTCGGGACGTATGGGACTGGAGCAGCCTATACTGGGAGTAGCGGCGTATCACAAATGGCAGGCTGCGGCCACACAAAATAGTCTGAAAACAAGCAGCGATTAGCGCGCAGAGAGGAATGCGACCCAAATTGAAGTGGTGTGTCATTGGGAACCCGCGCGAGGTTCCATGGAGCAATGTTTCACCTATTTAGTAAATCGTAAGTGTTCCTATCTTGTTATCATATTGATAAAAACTCGGTTGGTGTGTGTTAATGACAGACGGCTACAGTTGCTGCGCGCTGTTTGATTTCGCGACCTCCACCCTATTTTCCCCGGGGATATAAAAGAGTTACTGTCGCTAGCTACGCGATTGCAAACAGTCGTTACTGTGTTGTTACATTATGTTTACGTCGTTCTATATGGCTTGAAGAAAATAATTACCGGAATGGGAATGCTGTTCGGGTAGACAGGAGCAAGTCAAGCAGACTGGTTGGAAATAGTAAAAGAAGGAGAAGGAGGAATTAGGGACGCGCTCAGACTTGAACAGGGAAATATTTTGCCAGGGGCGAATCTACTGTAGGCGTAGCGCAGAACAAGACTTCAAAGCATAGTTCACTTTACTGTTGGGAGGAAATTACGTGTTATCATTTGGTTATTCACTCATCTCTATTTGTCAATTATCGTTCTATTGTGGTTTTGGTCTGTAATAGTTCTGATGTTGTTTATATACAGAATAGAAGAGAGAGCGAGGGAGAGAGAGAGATCATCAGCTTGCTCTGAATACCAGTGCAGTCATGCAGTAGGCCTACTAGTGTTTTGCCTTGTCAATGTTGACATACTTTATCTGCCTAATACGTTTTTGCATTTAGCAAGCAAGCCTTCCATTCCTCCATTCTTACGGACTTCTGCCTCCTTTCCTACCCTTTGTCTTGCGGGGTACATGCGACATAGTGAAGCAGGCTAACAGTAGGTCAGCAGTTCCTACTCTCTCTCCCCATATACCCCTCTTCTCATATCTTCATCGCCTTCTCTTCTCACAGTGCTATCACTTCCATTAGCACTCGTTTAAGGATGTCGTTGTTATGCAATGGTTTAAGTAAGAAGCCTGCTTGTAACTCATTTATATTTTCCCCTGCAGCTCAGATACTGCATGCTGCATGATAACTCTTTATGTAATGTGTTCATTTGACAGTGTCCCTCTCTGCTCATCCTCTTTTTTCTCTCTGCACACACACACACACACACACACACACACCACACACACACACGCACGCACACACACACACGCACACACACACATAGACGCACACGCACACACACACACGCACACACGCACACGCACACACACACACCTCTTTCGCTCTCTCAGCAGGGAGTAGCCTAGTTAAAACCCGTAGTCATGCTTACACTGTTAAAAGTGGGATGGCAGTGTTGTTCATCTGAAGTGGTTTTCTGATTGGTACGATCCCAAAATACACGTTGGTTTCTTTAACCTATTCTATTCAAAGTGTCTGAAGTACAATAACGCATTTATAGATCAATGGGATTTTTGGCACATTCACATTGCATAGTGGTGGTTGCAGTGTAGCTGTGGCAGGAAATTGATTAACAGGAAATATATCATTAATTGCTTGTAACCTAATTAGGTTGCAACAAATATTTTATTTTTCAACTGAGAAAGCCTAACTTTTTTTTAGGTTGATCCAATGAGTCATTTTTACAGTGTACCATCACTGTGCCTCCTATGTGTCCTCATTCTCCTATTTGTGCACAACATTTTAGAGAAATAAGCTTTTTGTGCATATGGAACATTTCTGGGATTTTTTATTTCAGCTCATAAAACACGAGACCAACACTTTACATGTTGCGTTTATATTTTTGCTCAGAGTATTATTGAGACAGCTCTACTGTAGCATTATACATGTATCTCTACTGTAGCACTATACATGTAGCTCTACTGTAGCATTATACATGTATCTCTACTGTAGCACTATACATGTAGCTCTACTGTAGTATTATACATGTAGCTCTACTGTAGCACTATACATGTAGCTCTACTGTAGCACTATACATGTAGCTCTACTGTAGCACTATACATGTAGCTCTACTGTAGCACTATACATGTAGCTCTACTGTAGCATTATACATGTAGCTCTACTGTAGCACTATACATGTAGCTCTACTGTAGCACTATACATGTAGCTCTACTGTAGCATTATACATGTATCTCTACTGTAGCACTATACATGTAGCTCTACTGTAGCATTATACATGTAGCTCTACTGTAGCATTATACATGTAGCTCTACTGTAGCATTATACATGTAGCTCTACTGTAGCACTATACATGTAGCTCTACTGTAGCATTATACATGTAGCTCTACTGTAGCACTATACATGTAGCTCTACTGTAGCATTATACATGTAGCTCTACTGTAGCACTATACATGTAGCTCTACTGTAGCATTATACATGTAGCTCTACTGTAGCATTATACATGTAGCTCTACTGTAGCATTATACATGTAGCTCTACTGTAGCATTATACATGTAGCTCTACTGTAGCATTATACATGTAGCTCTACTGTAGCATTATACATGTAGCTCTACTGTAGCACTATACATGTAGCTCTACTGTAGCATTATACATGTAGCTCTACTGTAGCATTATACATGTAGCTCTACTGTAGCACTATACATGTAGCTCTACTGTAGCACTATACATGTAGCTCTACTGTAGCACTCACTATACATGTAGCTCTACTGTAGCACTATACATGTAGCTCTCCTGTAGCACTATACATGTAGCTCTACTGTAGCATTATACATGTAGCTCTACTGTAGCATTATACATGTAGCTCTACTGTAGCACTATACATGTAGCTCTACTGTAGCACTATACATGTAGCTCTACTGTAGCACTATACATGTAGCTCTACTGTAGCATTATACATGTAGCTCTACTGTAGCATTATACATGTATCTCTACTGTAGCACTATACATGTAGCTCTACTGTAGCATTATACATGTAGCTCTACTGTAGCATTATACATGTAGCTCTACTGTAGCACTATACATGTAGCTCTACTGTAGCACTATACATGTAGCTCTACTGTAGCATTATACATGTAGCTCTCCTGTAGCACTATACATGTAGCTCTACTGTAGCACTATACATGTAGCTCTACTGTAGCACTATACATGTAGCTCTACTGTAGCACTATACATGTAGCTCTCCTGTAGCACTATACATTTAGCTCTACTGTAGCACTATACATGTAGCTCTACTGTAGCATTATACATGTAGCTCTACTGTAGCACTATACATGTAGCTCTACTGTAGCACTATACATGTAGCTCTACTGTAGCACTATACATGTAGCTCTACTGTAGCACTATACATGTAGCTCTACTGTGTAGCACCATTTAAAAGGCATTGAAGGACTCCTCTGAAAGCCCACTTCACTTTAGAAAGTAAACCCTAGTCTTGATTAAATGCAATAGTGTAACAATAGTGTGACTACATGTGTACCAATATCTATAGTTATGACTACTTTTGAGAATAAACGTCTGTAGTTAAAAAGGCAAAACTAGATATAAAAAATGAGTTAAAAAAGACAAACAGAGAGGATATAGTGAGGTTGAACTAAACCTTGGCTTTGAAGACGTCAACATAAGCTAGTTTCTTTCTGAGGATTTTTTCACTCCTCTCTTCTCCCTCCTCTTTCTCTCTCTTCTCCCTCCTCTCTCTCTTATCCCACCTATCTTGCTTCTTTCTCCCTGTTGCCTCGCACCCTCAGTTCAATGATCTGTGGGTCAGAGGGCACACTTCCTGCTCCAACATGAGGCTCCCTCTCATCCTGTGACTGGAGAGATTGGAAACCAATCAAGAGTGTTTACTCCATGCTTATTTCCTGGTTGGGGCGTTCCCAGGTTTCGTAGACCAGGCCATGCCATGTTTTCTCTATATTGGAAGGGAAGGAATAGGGAGGTCTGTGAGTATACAGTATCTTCCTAATGTAGTATCTCTGCTGGCTGGGACCAGTCATCTCTCTGGCTCCTGTAGATAGACTCAGCCAGGATAGCGGGGGAAGATCTCTGCTGGCTGGGACCAGTCATCTCTCTGGCTCCTGTAGACAGACTCAGCCAGGATAGCGGGGGAAGATCTCTGCTGGCTCGGACCAGTCATCTCTCTGGCTCCTGTAGACAGACTCAGCCAGGATAGCGGGGGAAGATCTCTGCTGGCTCGGACCAGTCATCTCTCTGGCTCCTGTAGACAGACTCAGCCAGGATAGCGGGGGAAGATCTCTGCTGACTGGGACCAGTCATCTCTCTGGCTCCTGTAGACAGACTCAGCCAGGATAGCGGGGAAGAGGGCAGCACTAGAAAGAAGTCTCTCTGAATTAGTGTCATATTATGGTAACATTCTTCTGCCCTCCTCTTGCGCTCTCTTGTTCCCGTCCTCTGTTTGCAGGCACCATGCTGTGTTTTTGAGGTCACATTGAGGTCAGGGGGGGTGTAGCTATGAGCTGATGCTGTGACAGATCAACAACGAGCTCTGGTCTTTGTCTATGCATGAAGGTATCCTGTTAAGTCGCCTGTATCAGATCTATCTGGAGTATCTGCTCATCAAGACATGCTGATGTCCCTTGTTCTCTCCAGATCGTATACTGATACTATATCCATCCACCTTATACATGGCTCTCAAGGCATAGGATGTGCTTCCCATGAAGTGTTCTATTTAATTATGTGAGAAAAATAACTGTTCCTTGAACATTGTCTTCATCAACCTCTGACCTCTGACCTGATTGGCTCATTAAGGGTTATTTATATCCTGACCTTTGTCCTCATTAATGCATCCCTTTTACCTTGAAACCGTTGACGATCAGTGACTCTCTCTTTAGACCACTTTGTCCACTGCTGTGATTACTGGGACACACACAATAATAAAAGTGGTCAATAATAATAACATTCAGGTCAGATCAGGTCAGGTCTGGTCAGGTCTGGTCAGGTAAGGTCTGGTCAGGTCTGGTCTGTTCAGGTAAGGTCTGGTCAGGTCTGGTCTGGTCAGGTAAGGTCTGGTCAGGTCAGGTCAGGTCTGGTCAGGTCAGGTCTAGTCAGGTCAGGTCTAGTCAGGTCTAGTCAGGTCTAGTCAGGTCAAGTCTAGTCAGGTCTAGTCTGGTCAGGTCAGGTCTAGTCTGGCCTAGTCAGGTCTGGTCTGGTCAGGTCTGGTCTGGTCAGGTCTTGCCTAGTCAGGTTTGGCCTAGTCTGGTCAGGTCTGGCCTAGTCAGGTTTGGTCAGGTCTGGCCTAGTCATGTCTGGTCAGGTCTAGTCTGGCCTAGTCAGGTCTGGTCAGGTCTGGCCTAGTCATGTCTGGTCAGGTCTAGTCTGGCCTAGTCAGGTCTGGTCAGGTCTGGCCTAGTCATGTCTGGTCTGGTCTAGTCTGGTTTGGTCAGGTCTAGTCAGGTCTATTCTGGTTAGGTCTAGTTAGGTCTAGTTTGGTCAGGTGTAGTCAGGTCTGGTCTGGTCAGGTCTGGCCTAGTCAGGTCAGGTCTGGTCAGGTCTAGTCAGGTCTATTCTGGTCTGGTCTAGTCAGGTCTAGTTTGGTCAGGTGTAGTCAGGTCTGGTCTGGTCAGGTCTGGCCCAGTCAGGTCTGGTCAGGTCTGGTCAGGTCTAGTCAGGTCTGGTCAGGTCAGGTCTAGTCCGGTCAGGTCTAGTCAGGTCTGGTCAGGTCTAGTCTGGTCAGGTCTAGTCAGGCCTGGTCAGGTCTAGTCAGGTCAGGTCAGGTCTAGTCTGGTCAGGTCTAGTCAGGTCTGGTCAGGTCTGGTCAGGTCTAGTCTGGTCAGGTCTGGTCAGGTCTAGTCAGGTCTAGTCAGGTCTGGTCAGGTCAGGTCTAGTCTGGTCAGGTCTAGTCAGGTCTGGTCAGGTCTAGTCTGGTCAGGTCTAGTCCGGTCTGGTCAGGTCTAGTCAGGTCTGGTCAGGTCTAGTCTGGTCAGGTCTAGTCAGGTCAGGTCAGGTCTAGTCTGGTCAGGTCTAGTCCGGTCTGGTAAGGTCTAGTCAGGTCTGGTCAGGTCTAGTCAGGTCTGGTCAGGTCTGGTCAGGTCTGGTCAGGTCTAGTCTGGTCTGGTCAGGTCTAGTCTGGTCAGGTCTAGTCAGGTCTGGTCAGGTCTAGTCAGGTCTGGTCTAGTCTGGTCAGGTCTGGTCAGGTCTAGTCAGGTCTGGTCAGGTCTAGTCAGGTCTGGTCAGCCCATCATCTGGCCTGTTGAAGTGGCCAGCTGCTCTGCTACGTTAAACAACAAGGGCCATGACACCATGACAGATGCACCTGAATAGTCTCTCTCCTCTCTCTTGGTCCTATAACAGATGTTACACAGAATATGCAGAAAACATCCCACCCAGCATGTAGCTTGCTCTTTCATAGTAATATGTGTGTGTGTTGGCCTGGTTTCACCTGCTGACCTCTGAACCCTAGACCCTGCTGTTATTTAACCACAGGACCTAGGCTTCCAACTAGCTCTACCCAATATGCACGTCTGTGAGTCTTGCATCCCAACGGGCTCCTAAAGGGTCCTGGCAGCAGATAGAGAGCCACAGAGATCTGCTCCTGTAGATGATGTCATTTATAGCCAACACAGCTTCCTGCTGTCT
The DNA here is from genome assembly GCF_057628025.1 of Oncorhynchus mykiss. Lineage (NCBI taxonomy): Eukaryota > Metazoa > Chordata > Actinopteri > Salmoniformes > Salmonidae > Oncorhynchus > Oncorhynchus mykiss. The sequence goes on from NC_143026.1 coordinate 21,064,653, forward strand.
CTGCTCCCTTTGTGTTCCGTGGGGGGGGGGGGGGGGTGTTTGCGTGTGCGTGTTTGCCTGTGTCACAGCCCTCAACCCCCCCCCCCCCCCCCCTATATTCCCCTCTAGCTAGAAATGCATGTTTCTGTGTTCAGCTGTTCCTCTCACACAGTATGTGTCTTTACATCTCCTCTCGTAGTGAGGCAGGCAGCAGGCTCCAAGTGAATTGGTGTGTTTGCTGTGATTATTCCTCAATAAATTGGTAGAGGCACAGAAATGGTCAGTGTTTCATCCCCTGTTGTGCGGTGCAGGGCTGCCTGGAGACATCTGTTTCGTCGTCCATCTCCCTGGTGTCATCCCCCTGCTTTGTCTTGATTGCATCTCTCTTTGAGAGAGGGATAGAGTGAGGTCCACTCCTCTTCCTCTGTCTGTACAAGGCTAGAGGACACTAATGCAACAGCACCAAACCGTTTCTACTCTCTCCATTCTATCTCTCCCTCTCTCAAAACCAATCAAGGCCATATTCTGTGTCAGATGGCCAATGGGTAATTATTATATTGTAATTATTATATTATACTATCTGGCTGAGGCTTCTGTGGAGAGAGATTCCACTGTAAGTAGAATTCTAGGATGGCTGAAGCTGCATTAACTTATTAGCTCCAGCTTTTCCTGTCTCCTCTAATGACCATATTATTACATTGTTATTACCTCCAGTACATCATCTGAGTGTATTTGCTGAGTTTCTCTCAGTCGCTGGGGTTCCCTGAGGTATCTCAGTATGTGACAGTGACTTGGTTCTGTTCTGTCTGCCTGATTAATAGACAGGTTCCGCTTACACACAACTTCCGTTCCGTTCCAGTGATTCCTGTCAGGATCTCTCCGTTCTGTCTTCCTCTCGCCCTGTCTTGTCCAAGCTCATTCCACCACATATGTTGCGATTGAAAGGAGGACACACACACACACACACACACACACACACACACACACACACAAGCATTGTTGCATCCATATAGAAAGAAGAAACAAATATATTGACTTTGAGATAATTCAACAAAAAACATACTCACCAGAGAAGACAAGAGAAGGGAAGAGCAGAGATGAGGAGAGAAGAGGAGAGAAGAGAAGGGGAGAGATTTGGAGAGAAGAGGAGAGAAGATGAGAGATGTGCCGAGAAGAGAAGAGGAGAGATGTTGAGAGAAGAGAATGGAAGAGGAGAGGAGAGAAGAGGAGAGATGTGGAGAGAAGAGAAGATGAGAGATTTGGAGAGAAGGGAAGAGCAGAGAAGATGAGAGGAGAGAAGAGAAGAGGAGAGAAGGGAAGAGCAGAGAAGAGGAGAGAATAGGAGAGATGTGCAGAGAAGAGAAGAGGAGAGATGTGGAGAGAAGAGGAGGGATGTGGAGAGAAGAGAAGAGGAGAGATGTGCAGAGAAGAGAAGAGGAGAGATGTGGAGAGAATAGCATGGAAGAGGAGAGAAGAGGAGAGATGTGGAGAGAAGAGGAGAGAAGAGGAGAGAGGAGAAGAGGAGAGATGTGGAGAGAAGAGAAGAGGGAGAAGAGGAGAGATGTGGAAAGAAGACAAAAGAGGAGAGATGTGGAAAGAAGAGAAGAGGAGAGATGTGGAAAGAAGAGAAGAGGAAAGAAGAGGAGAGAAGTGGAGAGAAGAGGAGAGAAGTGGAGAGAAGAGAAGAGGAGAGAAGAGGAGAGAAGAGGAGAGAAGTGGAGAGAAGAGGAGAGTTTTGGAGAGAAGGGGAGAGAAGAGGAGAGTTGTGGAGAGAAGAGAAGAGGAGAGATGTGGAGAGAAGAGGAGAGAAGAGGAGAGATGTGGAAATAAGTGGAGAGATGTGGAGAGAAGAGGAGAGTTGTGGAGAGAAGAGAAGAGGAGAGAAGAGGAGAGATGTGGAGAGAAGAGAAGAAGAGGAGAGATGTGGAAAGAAGTGGAGAGATGTGGAGAGAAGAGAAGAGGAGAGAAGAGGAGAGATGTGGAGAGAAGAGGAGAGATATGGGAGATGTGGAAAGAAGAGGAGAGATGTGGAAAGAAGAGGAGAGAAGAGGAGAGATGTGGAAAGAAGTGGAGAGATGTGGAGAGAAGAGGAGAGAAGAGGAGAGGAGAGAAGAGGAGAGATGTGGAGAGAAGAAGATAGATATGGGAGATGTGGAAAGAAGAGGAGAGATGTGGAAAGAAGAGGAGAGATGTGGAAAGAAGAGGAGAAGAGGAGAGATGTAAATAGAAGATAAGAAAAGAGGAGAGAAGAGGAGAAAAGAGAAGAAAAGAGGAGAGAAGAGAAGAAAAGAGGAGAGAAGAGGAGAGAAGAGAAGGGAAGAGTCGAGGAGAGAAGAGATAGAATGTCTATGTGTGGTTGTGTGTGTTTTGTAATGTTGTGTTGAACAACTGTGTGTGTCTGTTTGTGTGTACGTGCGTACGTGTCAGACCATTTTCCTTTGATGTGTATGTTAGAATGTTTGTGCCATGGTCCATGCCCAATTGTTCATACGGCTGGCTAGCTAGCTGACTGGAGCGTTAAAACGCAGCACAGGCTACAAAGGAGCTCACTACAGCTCCAACACATTACCCAATCATCTCGCTAGTCTGAAATTTTTTTATCCAATCATCTATCTAGTGTGAAAAGATCTTATCCAATTAGTTCACTGGATCTCTTACCTACTCAGCTGGCCCAATCATGTCTCTATTATCTGCATCTCATACCCAACAAACTCAGTGTTGTCAGCCTCTTAGCCAGTCAGCTTATTGATCTCGCCAACCGCATTGTTTTGGCTAAGGGGATTCAAAGTAACCCACCGGCATGTGTTTTGTATGTATGTTACATTTCTGTGTAAACTGAACTCAGTGCTGCTACTGCAAATATTGACATGATAGGAGGGATCAATTCCTCTTCCATGACTCATCACTATGGTGATGAGGTCCCATTCAGGACTGACCAGAGCTTGGATAAAGCATAGAGCATGTTTATCACTTCAATAAGATGACTACTACTTCACAATAGCACACACTGCAGGCAATGTACATCATTTACATGGGGTGATGCATTATAGGCTCTGACTCTGGTCCACTACTGTATTCCATGCTAACCCAGTCACAACACACCCAACACACACACATACACACACATTTACACATCAAATCAAAGTTTATTTGTCACGTGCTCCGAATACAACAGTGAAATGCTTACTTACAGACTCTAACCAATAGTGCAAAAAAGGTATTAGGTGAACAATAGGTAAGTAAAGAAATAAAACAACAGTAAAAGACAGGCTATATACAGTAGCGAGGCTATATACAGTAGCGAGGCTATATACAGTAGCGAGGCTATCTACAGTAGCGAGGCTATATACAGTAGCGAGGCTATATACAGTAGCGAGGCTATATACAGTAGCGAGGCTACACACAGTAGCGAGGCTATATACAGTAGCGAGGCTACATACATACACCGGTTAGTCAGCCTGATTGAGGTAGTATGTAAGTACGGTTAAAGTGACTATGCATATATGATGAACAGAGAGTAGCAGAAGCGTAAAAAGAGGGGTTGGCGGGTGGTGGGTGGTGGGACACAATGCAGATCGCCCTGTTAGCCAATGTGCGGGAGCACTGGTTGGTCGGGCTAATTGAGGTAGTATGTACATGAATGTATAGTTAAAGTGACTATGCTTATATGATAAACAGAGAGTAGCAGCAGCATAAAAGAGGGGTTGGAGCGGAACACAATGTAAATAGTCCTGGTAGCCATTTGATTACCTGTTCAGGAGTCTTATAAGCCATAAGACTCCTGAACAGGTAATCAAATGGCTACCAGGACTATTGGGGGTAAAAACTGTTGAGAAGCCTTCTTGTCCTAGACTTGGCACTCCGGTACAGCTTGCCATGCGGTAGTAGAGAGAACAGTCTATGACTGGGGTGGCTGGGGTCTTTGACAATTTTTCTCTACACCAGTTCCTGGATGGCAGGCATCTTAGCCCCAGTGATGTACTGGGCCGTACGCACTACCCTATGTAGTGCCTTGCGTTCAGAGGCCGAGCAATTGCCATACCAGGCAGTGTTGCAGCTGTAGAACCTTTTGAGGATCTCAGGACCCATGCCAAATCTTTTTAGTGTCCTGAGGGGGAATAGGCTTTGTCGTGCCCTCTTCACGACTGTCTTGGTGTGTTTGGACCATTCTAGTTTGTTGGTGATGTGGACACCGAGGAACTTGAAGCTCTCAACCTGCTCCACTACAGCCTCGCCGATGAGAATGGGGGCGTGCTCGGTCCTTCTTTTCGTGTAGTCCACATTCATCTCCTTAGTCTTGGTTACGTTGAGGGATAGGTTGTTATTCTGCCACCACCCGGCCAGGTCTCTGACCTCCTCCCTATAGGCTGTCTCGTCGTTGTCGGTGATCAGGCCTACCACTGTTGCGTCGTCTGCAAACTTAATGATGGTGTTGGAGTCCTGCCTGGCAGGAGGGGGCTGAGCACGCACCCCTCGGGAGCTCCAGTGTTGAGATCAGTGTGGCAGATGTGTTGCTACCTAACCTCACCACCTGGGGGAGGCCCGTCAGGAAGTCCTGGATCCAGTTGCAGAGGGAGGTGTTTAGTCCCAGGATCCTTAGCGTAGTGATGAGCTTTGAGGGCACTATGGTGTTGAAAGCTGAGCTGTAGTCAATGAAAAGCATTCTCACATAGGTGTTCCTTTTGTCCAGGTGGGAAAGGGCAGTGTGGAGTGCAATAGACATTGCATCATCTGTGGATCTGTTTGGGTGGTATGCAAATTGGAGTGGGTCTAGGGTTTTTGGGATAATGGTGTTGATCTGAGCCATTGCCTTTGTGTTCTTTGGCACAGGGACTATGGTGGTCTGCTTGAAACATGTTGGTATTACAGACACATGTGATAAGGTCAGGACAGCCACCCGTGTAGAGTGAGTGTAAGTTTGTGCAGAAGCATTTATGGATGGTAGGAAACATTGCTGGGCTGACAGCAGAGTGCCATGTCAACAGAGAGCTAGGTGGGGTCCAGTCCTGCTGCTGCTCTAGGCCTTAGTGTTAACACTATCCTCCATTAACTGTCCTCTGTTTATCAGACCGGCTGGCTGGCTGCATTACGGCTCTTGTCCCTTTTTGCTGCTATAGGCTATTGCTGCTGCAGGTGTACAGTAATCTGGGAAGCTAATCACATGACTAGGGACAGCCAATGAATGTGACCTGTGGTCAAATAAGGTTGTTGTCCTAAATATTTAGCAGTTTTAGGAGCTTTAGGGTGGACTGTTAGTTGTCTGTGTTATTTAGCTCTGCACTACTTTACCCACACATCATATTTACAGTTGGTTGGTTATCAGTGTATCTGCAGTCCCTGGTGGAGTGCTAAGTCAGTCAGCGTGGTGTTACACCCTTAAGTGCCCTGACACCTCTGTGGCTGAGTGATTTAGGTTCCTACCAGATCCTCAGTCTGATAGGCTATCTGACAGAGTTTACTACAACATAGAAACAGGATGCAGACAGGCTCTGGGCGGGCCGAGGTTCAGAAGCTCTAAGAGTCCATTACTCCTCTCTCTCCTGTCCCCGGGCCCCATTTTAACCAGGTTTCCATCGGCCCAGCCGCGCTCAGGCTGGATAGAGTGACTGTATCCCAGACGATGAGCAGGGCCTGGCCAGGCCGGTGGAAAGACTCCCTGCTAAGTGAATCATCGGTGGATTCTGAGAAGAGAAAAGGCAGACATTCAGGCTGGTCGATAAGACTGGGAAGCTAAGCAGAGCTTTTTCCATATCGCCCAGCTCAAGTTTTATACATGTCCTCTCTCTGTACGTCAGAGGGAATATTCTGTCTGGGAGAAATAAGGCTTATCTGTTCTATTCCTGCTCTGCCTCTGAAATATTTACATGGAAAGAATAGAACCCAGAGGACTGGAGACAGAGGGGGGAGGAGAGGAGACCCCCACCCTGCCCATTGAAGAAGGGATGGGAAGGAGAGGGTGAGTGAGTGAGGAGAGAACGAGTGATGGGAGGCAAAGACCAGTGTTAATGACAAAGATAATTCCGTTTGCATCAAGTATAGCCCCCATCCACAAGTTAACATGGAGTTAGAGAGAGAGAGAGAGAGAGAGAGAGAGAGAGAGAGAGAGAGAGAGAGAGAGTTAGAGAGAGAGAGAGAGAGAGCATGCAAAAATGAAGACGTTAGCTGAGAATAGATGGTGTTGGGGGATGGAGAGGAGGAGAGGAGCGGATTATTGTAAAGCTAGTTGTTATCTGTGAATGAGCTGAGGTATGACAAGACACACACACACACACACACACACACACACAGATACATACACATCACAGGGGATCTACTCTGATGCAGGAGCTATAAGCATCACTTCACAGAATGCATTTTATTTGACATGCATTTTAACAGCTTCTTTCATAGCACTATTACAGTTAGGTAGAGGTGCCTATCATATAAAATACACATATACTGCTACGCAATACAGACATGTCACATTGCTATTCAGATATTCACTGTCACTCTCATTTTCCCACTGACACTGGTAGATGGAGTGATGGATGTGGAGGGAGGAAGTGACAGAAAGATGGATGTGTGTTGGTTGCCATGTTAATTCCACTTTAATTAAGTGTTTTGGGAGTACATTGAAAGTGTCTGGAGACTGGGACTCCACCCTGGAGTAGAAGGGTTCTCCCTGGGGGAAAGAGACAGACAGGAGAAGGAGACTGGTACTCCACCCTGGAGGAGTGGGGTTCTCCCTGGGGGAGAGACAGACAGGAGAAGGAGACTGGGACTCCACCCTGGAGTAGAAGGGTTCTCCCTGGGGGGGAGAGACAGACAGGAGAAGGAGACTGGTACTCCACCCTGGAGTAGAGGGGTTCTCCCTGGGGGAGAGAGACAGACAGGAGAAGGAGACTGGGACTCCACCCTGAAGTAGAGGGGTTCTCCCTGGGGGAGAGACAGACAGGAGAAGGAGACTGGTACTCCACCCTGGAGTAGAAGGGTTCTCCCTGGGGGAGAGAGACAGACAGGAGAAGGAGACTGGTACTCCACCCTGGAGTAGAGGGGTTCTCCCTGGGGGAGAAACAGGCAGGAGAAGGAGACTGGTAGACCTTACATTACATAACATTACAGCCTCTCAGGGTTGTACAAGACCTCTAGCATATTTCTCTCTCGCTCTCTATGTCTCTCTATCTGTCTCTGTCTCTCTCTCTCCATATCTCTCGCTCTCTCTCACACTCTCTCTCCATCATCTTGACAATCTGTGTATGTTTCCTCACTCAATGAGGTCAATGGCTGTTTCCTGTGTATTTGTTTGAAGAGCAGGAAGTGTAGCTGTAGTGGGGTGTATAGAATGACGTGTCCTGTCTGACTCACACTGCTATGTTTCAGGTGGACATCCTCCAAACCTCTGGGCTTTGCTCAGAAAAATGATGTTTGAGTTCTTCCTCAGCACAGCATGGTCCACCAGTCACTAAGTTCTCCCTCTCTGTTTCCACATTCAGAGGAACTACAACAACACCATCTACAAAACATTTGATTGAAAGGGAATGTATGTGGTGGCTAGTGAGAGGAGCTATAGGAAGACAGGCTTATTATAATGTCTGGAATGGAATAAATGGAACGGTATAAAACACATGAAACATATGGAAACCACATATGTATATTCATTCCATTTATTATATTCATTCCATTTATTCCATTCCAACCATTACACTGAGCCTGTCCTCCTATAGCTCACCCCACCAGCCTCCACTGATGTAAAGATAAAGTTTGATTGACGTCCAAACTCTCTTCTCTACCCAGCTGTCTGTCTGACAGAGAGAAACTCTCTTCTCTACGCAGCTGTCTGTCTGACAGAGAGAGAGAAACTCTCTTCTCTACCCAGCTGTCTGTCTGACA